>NW_009615678.1:933-46281 GCF_000690535.1 Cariama cristata | reverse complement strand
GAGCCCCCGGCCCGGTCCGGCCAGCCGCTGGCTTGCCCGTGGTAACTCCCAAACGGGCAAGGCAATGCCTCGGCGGTACCTAACAGCCATCGACGACGTATTATGTGCCATTAAATCCGCTCAGGGTCAATAAGCCCCTGCTCTCAAAAAGCCACATGTGCCTGGGGAGCGCCGGCACACCGCCCCTGCGCTGCCAGTTTAAAAGTGATGTTCGAACTTAAGGGCCAACTTTTTTTGCTTCCTTTTTTCCCCCCTCCTTAATTATTTCTCATGTTTTCAGCAATCTTTCCCCACCTGCATGTTATTTTCAAAGCTTTTACTGTCCCAAGGCACCTTCTCTTACCGTTACCTTTCAAGGATGAGTGTAACAGAGAATATTTTGTCCTTCCCTTAGGATACCTCAGAGGAATTTTTTAACATCGGTCCTCAACCTCCCAGAAGTGTTTTCCCCACAACCTGGGTGCAGAAAGACTCTTCCTACACCAGACAAAGGGATCAACAGCAGAAGCAAGGATAAAACTCAAAAAAACTAAACCCAAACTAACCTTTTTCTTCCTTCCAAAGCTGCTTTGACATTTCTTCGGCTGTCCTAAGTGGAGCAGCGGGCTGGTTGCTTTTAAATCATCTCCCCCCCGATCTCACCAGCACAGCGGATGAATGCATTAGCTATTCACCCTGCAGACCGGTCTGGTACCGAGAGCACAGTTGAGCCATCACTTTTGCAGTCATCAACCTTCCTGCCTTCAGATTAAATGCATATTTTTAAATCAATGGCTGAAAAAATGCCCTGCAAAGGGCTGCAGCAAGTGCAGAGTGAAAAAGAGATGTCAAATTGTGCATGTAGTTGCAAGGATCACGTCTCCACGGATGAGGAGCTGGTTGGGTTTGGGTTTAGGGGGGGATTTTGCACAGTAATGTTTCATTCCATCATTTCAACCCGTTGTCTGTAGATCTTCAGGCGTCCGTGAAATCTTTTGGGAAAGGCAGAGAATGACTGTATTATTCCCCATAGCTACCTCGAAAGGAAAAAGGGGAACAGTAAAAAGTAGGAGATGATATATCTCCTTACTTGTTCTCCACTTTGGCCCCACATTTTAAAAAAAGAATCAGTAGTAAAACAATTTTTGAGAACTATTAAGTAGTTCCTACACATGCGGATTCATCCACGCACTTGAGCATATTTAGACTCCTGTGTGTCACTGAATTAATGTGCCCAGGCACACGGTCAGAGACGTGGGGTCGCACGAATAAGCTCTGTGCCCCGAATTTGCCCCCAAACTCCTGCCCCAGCAAAGCAGAGCTAGAAGATGCCTTTGAAGCTCACCCCAACTCTTTCTCGGCAGGGTGAAGGAGAGAGAGGAGGGAGCGGCCCAGCCAAAAACCGCAATGTGGAAGCTCTTTTCAAACTCTCCTAACAAATTTCCCGGCTCTTAGGGAGCAGGAGAGGATGACAGATCACCGAACCTTTAGATTAATTGCTCGCCAAAGTGAGATGGTCGTGTTTGGTACCCGACGTCAGCACATCCCATCAATCTCCGCAGCCGAGTGCCGCTGTCGGGAACTAATCCCCCCCCTCCCTCCGTCTCCTCACCAGGCAGCGAGTTCATTTCCACTTCATTACTTCGCAATGTAGTGAGCCGACGAGTGTCTTACTTACTGGCTACACCACTCACGCCGCGTTACCGACGCTGCAGCCGGCTGTGCCGCGCTTTGCTGAGCCTGGGGCAGGCGCCGGGGACACGGCAGCAGAACCTCATCTCCCCGGAGCAGCATATGCCCGGTTGACATCCTTTAAAAAAGGGGCATGGGGCAAGAGGGAGATTAATCGCACGAAATAGTCCGTGTCTTTCACCTCCCTCCCTTTTGGGTGCTAAAATCACAGGAGGAATGTACTCTGCAGAGTCCTGCCCTAGCAGGACAACATCCCAAAGGGTCTGCCCTGCTCCTCCAGGAATCTCCTGGAGATCCCAGTCTCCCATACCCAGTGCCTGAAGCCATGGAAGCATCCAGTTTTGCCCTGAGGAAACACGCGCTGCTTTGCAGCTTATCCCCAAAACCACTTTAAATCATTAATACAGCGGTCTTAAATCACCAATACAGCCTTTTCCCCAAGAAATCCTCAGGTAGTTAAACGGAGCCCCAGGAAAGAGTCGGGAGAGCTTTTCCCACCTCTTTCCATAACTCCATGCCCTCCCCGGACAAGGCGAGCAGTGCCAAAAACTGACTTTTGGTGCTTTGTGATGGATAAAGGCACCGTTGCTCTCAGCTTACGGGTAATTTCCTGGTCAGCATCACTTTATCCTACCATCTGCTAAAACGATTACTAGCTGGAGAAAAACTGAACCAGCAGAAAAAGTGGAGAAGGATGCGTCGGGGAGGAGGCAGATGCAGCGGTGTCAGGCTCGAGCAGAGTTACAGCACGGTGCTTGCTCCTCGCCGTCCGCCTCTCCAGAACAAAATCCTCATGGGCAAGTATAAAAGAGAAAGAAAAGGGAAAAAATAAAATCCCACCCAAAGGATGCTTCATAGAAAAGTGAGGGTCTGGTGGAGTTTTGGGGGTTGGTTTTTCTTTTTTTTTTTTGTAGTTGAAGGAATTTATGCCATAAAAATTGAATGCTCACACTTATTAAAATTGTACTTCTAAGATGGTTTGTTTTGGTTGGCTTAATCCCACATTTTTGCCCTTGAAAAGAGAGGGCTGCATATCCTCCCCTCCTCTTGTTGTCCTTTACATGCATCTCATTACTCGTGCAGCCACCCTTCGTCAAAAGGTTCGCAGGGATAACAAAGACCCGGGCTGTTTCCAGCAGCGTCGTTACCGACTGTGTAATTACAGACCCAGAAAGCAGACTGTCCAGGCACCCACGTTTATCTACACCATCCTGTACATCACTGATTTCCCTGTGGGAATTACACCACGCACAACTGTATTTGTTGGGCTATTGCAGGCAGCTTTAGACAAGTAGGAACAATCGCTAGCCCTCTGCTAGCCCGTTAACTCAGTCAGAGTGACTAAATATCTCTGGCACGAAGACAGCTATTTGCCATCTTAATCCGAGGCAAGCCAGGTCGGCAGGGACCGATTGGTAAAGATGTATTTAATTAAACGGCGGAGCCTTCCCCTCTGTTGTTCTGTTCTTGTGTTCAAGTACTGATCCTGTACAGACGGGACCAGTGCCTCACCGCAGGGTCCGGAGATGATGCCACACCATCTCCTCTCTGCCTGGTAAAGCAATTAATGTAGCAAACAATTAATCGTGGTCTAGCAGAGAGGACAGAGTGGTAAGTTTAGAGTGACACGCCCAAACGTGTGGGAAGGTAGGATGCCGGCTTTATTGAAATAATATGACCAAATAAAAATGACCGGTCAACTCACCGGTATTAGGAATCAATTAACAGGGTAGAAATCAGCACCGTATAGGAAACATCACGAAGGCAGCACAAAAGCAACGCAAGCTTTATCTCTTATGCAGTAATCAGGCACGGCGAGGCAAGAGGTAATTACAGGAGCACTGGAAAACAGGATTTACTCAGAAAGGTTTTTACCGCGCATAGAGTAATTTTCTCTGCTTATTAATGCTACTAGCTCTCGTGCCTAGCAGCTCAATAAAGCAGGCTATGTAATAGTTAAAAAAAAAAATAAATAAAACCCAGCACACTCTTTAAATTAAATTCTTGCTCCTCGACACAGACGCCGAGTTATCCTGGATGTACGGTGACAGTCACGGGTGTTTAACCAAAGAGCAGGTCACAAGCATTGCCTGGTTTAGTACTTACTTTACTGGGGCTAAAAGGGTTGAATCAGGTTTGTCTTAAAAATAAAGATGCAAAGTCCCAACAACTCCGCTCAGAAATCACACGTGTGCTGCCTGTCTTAAAAAATTAGGAGAGCCAGAGCCTTTCAAGATTCCCTGTGCAAGCGACGGAGCTGCCTGTCCCTTCTCCGATCGCACCGGAGCCAAAGCTCTCACCAGGGCACAAGCGCTTTTGCGCAACCACATCCTTTATTTGACAGCATTTGGCTTTTTAAAAGTTGCCCTTTGTACTTCTGCTGCTTTAAAACAACCATGCTTCAAAATGCAGCTGCTTTCTGGGTGATTTTTAAGCCTCCAGGACTGATTAAAACCAAACGCAGGAGCATTTGCAAGCCCTGCATCTTAAATCACTACAAAAATTAAAGCAGAGCATCACCGACGGGTAAAAGCCCACCAGCTTTGGCCGGGCTGCTATTCCTGCTTTTTTTTTTTTGCTGCTTCTTGTAACTCTCGGTTCGTTTCCCTACCGTTGTTTCCTAGGGGGAAGAGGAAAAAAAACCAACCCTTTTTCTGCAAAAGCGGCAGAGGTCTCAGCGGCGGCGTGCGGTGCGACTGCGGGGGCATCGTGCCCCCTAGAGGGTTCAGCTACAGGGCCCGGCCGTGCGAGGGTCCGCGTGTGTCCGGCTTCGGATCTGCTTTTCTAAATGCAAAGAAGGAAAAAGAAGGGGGGGGAAAAAAAAAAAAAGCCCCATTTCCTTCCATAGATTGCACATCTGCGCCTGAATATGCTTTATACAATACATGATATATAAAGAATTTGAAAAGGCGGAGGGGGGAGAAAGGCATGCGTGAATATAAAACTTTGCACAACAGGCTGCGGGTAGTTACGTATTGCTTAGAATTTTCATCTCCAATTAGGAGATGTATAATTAAACCCCGGCTTGATCCCAAACCAAGGAACACACCAAAAGGACCTCTTCTCGCTTTCGCTGGAGCAAGACATAGACGGAGTCGTCGGGGAAGCTTGGTGGTGCCGGGTTGAGCCCACGTAGTTCTAAATATCGTCAAAAAAAGGATGCCTTTTGGATGTACGCTCACTGTCCCCTGGGCTGAACCCCTCTGGGGCAGCCCCTCTGCTTTCAGGGGTAGCTGAGCCCACCTCCCAGCAAGTAAAACCCCGTCGGGGCCGGGGGGGGGTGTTTATTCACTGACCACCCTCCCCTTCGCAAACCTCTTTCCTTGCTGCTCCGCGTTTCAGTGCTGGAAACCTGCCGAGTTAAACAACGCGGCTACAATTAAAACGAAAACTAGGAACAAGAAAAAAAAAAAGGCAAAAGCCAAAAGGAATAGGTATGTTTGCGGTCGGCAACTGAAAACAGATGGGGAGTCAATGAGGCAGAGGAATAAAATGCAGAGAGGCTGCTCCTGCCTGAAGGAGCTGCCAAGGTGAAGGCTCCCAGCCCGGGGAGGGGACAGGGCATACGGCAGCAGCGGAGAGAGGCTTTACAGTAAGCAGGGACGGTAACCGAATATCCCGAACTGAGAGCAAGCCAGAGGGGCATTCGAGGATGGAGAGGGGGATGTTTGCTTCTCTTTAAATGCACCGTCTGGCAGGGGGCACAGTGTTCTCCTGGTGCAATTTGAGGAGCCAAAAACCATTGTATTTGCACACGCAGCAAGCCTGGTTTATCCCAAATCGCACACCGGGGCACGGCAACACGGCCACGCTTTCCACGGGGTGCAGAAACGTTCTGCTCCGCTGCCAGCAACAACTTGTGCCTTGCCACTTCCCCAACCTCTCGTGATACCTCTCCCTGCTGCTTATTCCAAAAGAAACATCAAATTGGGAAGATCCTGAAGGGATCCGGCAATGCGCCATGCCCACGGGGGATGAGCTGAGTCTTTCCTCCGGGCTCCCTTCTGCTGAGATTGCATTGAGTCCATCCAGAATACCCAGCTCTTAATTAATCAAGACACCTGGATTTGTCCAGCCCTGGTTGCATTCCCTAGGGGAAAAGGGAAGGAAAAAAAAAAATAGGGAAAAGAAAAAAAAGCCCACACCACTTGTTTGTCTCCTGCAAGCTGCAGCTCATCACAAGCTGCCGGGTTTAGCACGCAGACAGCTGCGGATGCTGACCAAGAGCTTCCCATTTGTTTCAGTGCTTTGGATTAGGCCTAAAAACAAAAGGAGAGATTTGCAGGTATAGGTGGTATGGGGAGAGCTGCCTCTTGGGGCTTGGTAACGTGCGTTTGGGAGAGGGCACCTGAGGAGCCCTTGTCACCATGGGGAGCAAGGGGGACCAGCTTCAAGCAGGCACTACCCAAATCAGACCGGCATGTCCAGCCTCAAAAATCACAGAATCACAGACTGGTTTGGGTTGGAAGGGACCTTAAAGCCCATCCAGTTCCAACCCCCTGCCATGGGCAGGGACACCTCCCACCAGACCAGGTTGCTCCCAGCCCCATCCAACCTGGCCTTGAACACTTCCAGGGATGGGGCAGCCACAGCTTCTCTGGGCAACCTCTGCCACCACCTCACCACCCTCACGGCTAAGAATTTCTCCCTAATACCTCATCTAAACCTTCCCTCTTCCAGTTTAAAGCCATTGCCCCTTGTCCTATCACTCCATGTCCTTGTAAAAAGTCCCCCCCCAGCTTTCTTGTAGGTTTACCAGGCTGAGGGTGAAGAAAGGAAAAAGGAGGCTCTCCAGAGCATCCATCCTTTCTGATGGGGAGGCCGATCTCATGCTGGACCATATCTATGTGGTAGGATGGGAGTAAGAGCTGAGACACCTGGACACGCTGCCCAACTCTGCCCTCAACTCTCAGTCCTCAGGCATCCCAAAGTGCCAAGAGCCTTGCAAAATGATTGACGAGAGAAGGCACAGCAGGATGGAAACAGCCCATTCCTAACTCCAAGGAAGGATTTAGGCACTGATCTTCAGGGGTTACTTGAGAGAAAGCAGAAGCAGCCACCTGGGAAGGGAGGAGAAACCCTCAAGCCGCTCTTTGAGACATCCACCACGGAGCAGACAAAGGTCCAAACCCAAGGAGAAACTCCTCCATCTCCAGGCATGAAGCAGACTCACGTGCAAGCTCCGCAGCCCAAGAGAGGCTCTGAGCCCCACGGGGACATGTCTGCACCCAAACCAGCCCTGGTGACATGACCTCGTGTGATTTTCCCCACCACTAGCTCTGATTTCGGGAGGGAGATCTGCGAGAAGGCAAGTGCCACCAACTCGACGGTGAGCAGGGATTTTATTCAGCAAAAGGGAGAAGGGAGCACAGCCGTAGCAATAACACCATGCCCTCCATCAGCTCCTGCAACTAATTACCCTTCACAGCCCACCCACATTGACGGACAAGGGTTAGGGGGGTCAAGACACAAGGAATCAGATGAGCCAAGTGGCAAATCAACAAGAGGATTGGGGTGAGATCATCACAGCAAAAATTACCAAGGGAGGTGTCAGGCATCGAATCCCTTTTTAATACCACACGATTCCCCGTTGGCCTCAAGAGCCCCGATCTCCAGGCCCACAGCTCTCCGTGCCGGCCTTGAATGCTTTTTTAATTTACGGTAATTGCATCTGACTACATCTTTCAATTACAAATACCATTAATTCTACGCATTCGAACCAAATCTTAAAATTGGAAAGGCACCTGTGAAGGGAGCGAGAAGCTTCCTGAAGCTGCGGCAAGGAGGCCAAGCCGGGGCCGACATGCCTGTCATGAGTCGGATGCCAAGCTGGATGCTTCTGTAGGGACTTTACAAATGGAAGTGCCATCTTGAGCCAAGATGGGTAAAGATAGCTCTTGTGCACCAGAATAAACCGTTAGTTGAGGTTTCTCTTGTTCCCTGTCTCCCTTCTTACTCGTGTGCCATCTCCCCGTTGTCCCCCAGAAGCGATACGCCCACCTGGGTTGGGTTTATTCTCCGCGGCATTGGGAAGCAAGTTGGGAAGGATATAGAGTTACTTGTGAGCCTGGGGAAGAAGTGGCTTGCTCACAGCTGGCGTTCCCTCGCTTTCTCCAGGCAGTTAATTGGTAATTTTCATCACTCTTGCTGGAAGCATTTGCTGCTATGTATGGACACAAGAGATGAAAAAGGGAAAAGACAATGGCTGGAGCGGGTGCTTTCACTAAGGATTTCAGCTGAAATATTTCCACTGCCTGCAGAAACCACCTTCCAGGAGTCAAACCTAAGACACAGCCCCGTGAAGGAGCAGTTCGGGACATCCCTCATTCATTTTCCATGGGCTGATTCCACATGAGAGTTGGGTGATCGGAGCCGAGCAGACCCACGCAGAGCAGTGGCACCACCAGCCACTCTCCCAGGCCAGCGCTGAAGATGTACAAGTGTCACTTCAAAGGAGTAAGAACCGCAAGCATCACCTCAAAACCATCCATGTGTGATGCTCTTGAAATGTTCTTTACTGCTTGTGGCATATAAGCTACAGAAAACATCATCCATTAGTATAGGACAACTTCATAGGAAAAAAAAAAATACATATAGAATAGGATGGGGGAAAAAATAAGTCTTAATTAGCAAGAGTTGTAACTACTTTAAGTACTGCTAGAACAAAGAGAAAGGCCTGTGCTCTCCTACAAGGACTTACAACACCCTCCCGTCCCCGCCACATCCACCTGTACTCTGTTGTTTCACGGTTCAAACCCGCAAACCCTCTGGGATGAGGATGCTCTGGGTTGTGTATCTGCAACACCAACGCTGCTTCAGCGACATAAATAATAACAACGCAGTAACTACCTTGAGCCGCAACGCTCCCTTATCTTTTCCCAGTTCTCTTCCCCCATGGATGCTCAAGCATCCTCAAAGAGAAAAAAAAAAATGCCCAAGTTCTATTTCCTTCATCTCTGCTTAGTGCTACAGTATTATTCAGGAAAAATTTGGCATGCCAGCCACTCCGGCCACCTGCAGCCCTTCAGCGACCCACTTTTTGTTCGAGAACAAGCAAACAGGAGGCAGTGACCCTGGGAGGCCCAAGGACCTGCAAGGACCATGAGATGTGGGTCCCAACCACAGGTTTGGGAAGGGACCAGAGTCAGCACCAAGAGGCAAAGCAAGTATCAGGCATCTGCCTGCAGTGATTTAAGCTCCGAGCAAGTAACAGCCCGTGAGTACGCTACTTTCGAGGGCCCTTGCAGCCATCCAACGCCAAAGCAAGCCTCAGCTTGATTCAATTTGTTATGCACTAAAAATTCCTGATAAAAATCTAATACGCTACTCAGTTGCACATTATCAGGTCAAAAAGGCTCTTTATTCCAGGACGGAGGATATTTTGGGTTGTTTTACTACAAACTGTCTAAGTTGAAAGGGCAAGAACCACCCCGCCTACAAACTGCCTGAACCGTGCACAGAAATGTCCATTGCAGATTGCATCCAGGTCTTATCTGTGTCATTCAAATTGCTGCAAAATTTCTAATTTGAGTGTCTAAAGCACCTAACCTCAATCCTGAACAAAGGGTGAAGTTGGAGCCAGGGAGAGGAGAACTGTACGAACCAGAGACTGAGAGGTAGGAATGCCCGTTGTAATTCCAACTCCATCCTCGGTCCGTGCGTGACCAACAGGTAACCTCCCATGTAACCTCCGCGTGTACTTCTTTTCAGCAAGCAAACCTTTGGGTGAAAAGCACGACCAGCCAGCAGCTCTTGGAAGAAATGTAGGTTTTTGATTGTTTCAGGTGCCTTTGAACACATCCCTCCAGGAGGACAGCCCTCATCTGCTGCTTCCCGCAACCTGACTGAATATTCAGTGGACTGAATACATTTTAGGACACTGCCTTACTGCCTTAATTAGGTAATTATCTAAATCTTCATCGCTTCTTCCTTTGGTAGGCTCAAGCAGATCACTGAAGTTCTCTACTTTCACTTGTACATACCGACATATCCTCAAAATCTGGTAGCAAGCGTCTCGTCCAAGACGACATCAGAGTTTCAGGGGAGCTGATGCCTGAGCCGACCCTCCAGCGTGCGCTAGCTTGTGTCCATCCCCTGCCCAAGCAAGGGCTTTAGTCTCCTGGCTTGCCAAACTGACACTTGGAAATCAGTAACAAATAAGTAAATCACGATAATTAGTTACACGATGTGTTGTCCACAGGATCAAATTCAGACACGGATATCTATGCAGGTGCAGAATATTACAGAAGCCAAAGCTCGGCTGCGAACACCACCAGCAGCACCCAAAGGAGTCACAGCGAGCGTCTGCAGTGAGGGACGATGCTTCTTCCTCCTCTCCTCTCCCTCCACACAAAAATCCCCCCAAATCCCACAAGACCCAAGAAAGCAGTACTTTGTGCTTTCCATTATAGGTGCAAAATACTCAGAGCTTTCCAAGCGAGCAGCCGTTTCCCTACGACTCCCCAACAGTTAGCGAACGACCTACGGTTTCATTTGTTCAAGGGGCAGAGCACTCCCCGGGAAGGGTCGGGGAGGGAAGGGAGCAGTGACCCAGAGCAGAAAGCATCTGGGAACAAATAACGAGCTGCATTTAACAGGGGTGAAGCTCCTGCTACTGCACACGCAACCCTGGTCCATCACACCGCTCAGCACCAAAATCCAGCACAGAAAGCTGCAGGGACAGCACAGAGACCAGCACAAGCAAGAGCACATTTACAGGAAGGAAAATAAGGGAGAGGTAAGGTATCAAAAGAGAGATGCTCTATTAATATTTCTCCTTAAACCACAACGGTCATAATTCAGGCGTGGGGTGACGACACGACACTGCTTTGCCACCAGCCCAGCAGGAGCTGGGGATGCTCTTGGGAGGAAAAGAAAAACTTCCCAGGACAGTCTTCAGAGCTGCAATTGAATGAGAGAACAGATCCACGTATTTTTCCAACTTTAAAGAAGGCAGAAAAGCTTCACAGGTTATGAACAAATTCTTCGAAGAAACGCAGGCCGGGAAAGGTGATGAATAGGAGGGAGCATCCTTGGGATGGTTTTGTCTCCCCCCATGTATGGCCCTGGTTTGAAATGGTCTTGTTACACACTCAAAACTGAACACACACAACAACAACAACAACAACAAAAATCACGCTGGCCCTGGCAGCAAGGTTTCTAGATCTACTTTATGGTGGAATTACTTCGATGGGATCATTCGGGCTGCCAGCAGCTGCCTGCCTTCGCCGGTGCTTTCTGCCTGCAACGGCAGCGCGTAGAGGAATTGTGTTCATTGTCCAGGATCCCATCACAGTAGGTGCCAAACAAAACACAAAACAAAGAGCTTTTAAATGAGTTTATTTCTCCTAACAATGCAACAATCGCTAGGACAACTAATTAATGCACGCTGGAGCCTACAGCAGAGCTCTATCTGCATTAATTACCTATTTTTTAATCCATTCCCCCTCCTTTCTCCCACGGAGGCAGCTCTCCGAGAGATAGGAAGGGAGGGAATATGAGCAGAGGTGCTGCTGCTTTCCCCCTCCTGTTGTCTATGCCAGCTCCAAATGATGCTCCACTACCAGGGTACCACTCAGGGAACCGTCCCAGAAGCAGCAATCCCAGGCAGGCAGCATGCTATAGGGGAGGATATCTCATTTTACTCTTCTTCTTGACCTTCATCTTAAGCTCTTTATTTCCCAAATGCATTTCCCAAGCAACCTGCTGCTCTCTGGGTACAGAACCGGGACCCACTAGCCAAGAGGTTTAGCGATAAACTTCAAAACAACGAGCTAAATCTCGTCCCTCTTCTCTGGTGCCATGGAAGAAGTAACCAAAAAACTCTCAAGAACGGGGCGATGAAGGACTGAGCATACGGATTCTCAAGGCTTAAATGTGTATTTGCTTCCAGAAAGGGAAATTTAGAGAAAATCCCGTCTCTGGAAAGAGACTGGCTGGCAGCAGGGAGAGCTGAGAAAAGGAGCATTTTGACTACATAAACCCAACTGTTCCCTAATTCCAAGTTAAAAAGGAAAATGCCAGCATTCCTCCCTGCAGCCCTTCTTTCCTGATGCCACACCACTTGTGGCACTTTTGACCCAGCAGCTCTCCCCGTGAGGTGCTTTGAGATCCTCCGTTAACATCTCTAATTAAAGTAATTCATTTTTAGCCTGATTTTTCAAGGGGAAAACTAGCCAGCCAGAGGTGATGCTCACTCATGAGGGCACAGAGAACAGGCAAGCATGGACCCTTGGACTCACACCCTGACAGCCGTGTAGGGGGTTGTAGGACAGCGCATCAACTCGGAGACCCTAAATGTGTTGAACCCTCCTCATCCATCATCGCAGAGCACACCGCACACGGTCCCAGACCTTCTTCTCCGTAAGTGTTTGGTTTTTTTTTTTAAACACCTGCGACCCAGTTGTAATTCTAGCTGGGACCATCTCAAGCTCCTTTTCCTTCTCAATCGCATCTACCCCAATTTCCGAGAGAGCCAAGATGGGTCCTTTCGGACAGCTGATGGGACACAGGTAATGTCATGCTCCGGGAAAGGGTTCTCCAGTTGCACTCCAGTCTCAAGTTTGAGTTGACATTAAGAGCCTATTCATAATGAATTCTAGAGGTCAACGCTATAATTCAGACAAACAGGGGAAGCCAAGCCGAGGTGTTGAATGATTTAAAACATAATTCACCCCCACCCATTCCCCGGTGAAGGGTGCCACCTGTTAGTGTTTGGAGCATGAGAAAATACCCAGGAATGAGCAGAATCCCAAGACGCGCAGCTCCACTCCACCAACTGCGGTAAGGAAGAAGCTGCTAATGGCTCCTCACTTGCTCCAGGGATTATGTCATAGCTCAAATTGTATTCCCAAGGAATGGGGTTACCGCATTCCCGAGGAACGTGCTGGATACACGCAGCAAGCTTCCCAGAGCTGAAAACAACCCGGGTAGCACAACAGCACGGGGCCACATGGCACAGGCAAGAAAAGTCCCAGAGGAGTCACAAGAAGGAGGTCTGCTCCAAGGATCCCTCCCGGCCAGGCTCTCCGCTTTCGGCACCCCTTCGATCAGGAGAAGGGACACACACTAGCCGGAGACGGGTGCAAGGCGAGCCGCGCTCCTCACCGGTGTCAGCCAGGCAGCAGCATTACCTGTTCACCCCCAAGCACATCATTCCTCTACGTCAACTCCATCTTGTCGGGATTGCAATGCCCAACACCTATAAAACCAGGCTTCGAGCTCCTCTCAACAGAGACTTGCCTGCTCTGAATAACCCCACGCGCATTGCAGCTGCAGAACCTCCAGAAAATACAACTCTGCGTTAGAGCAATTAATGGAATTATGGAGCCAGGTTCTCAGAAAATTAGGAAACTTTGGACTCCAGGACAAAAAAAAAGCTCCATCTGCAACCGAAAAAGACAAATAAGAGGATCACAGCTTCCTTCAACACTCTAAGAGGTTTCCACGTCTTCAGGTGCAGGCTTGCCTGTCATATTTGGTTTAAAGTGTTCAGCCACGCACGCAGTTCAGCACCTCCAGGGTCACAGTTGCCCTCTGGTACCCGCTCAGCTGTTTGCAAGGGCTAGCACACATACCAGACACATGCCAGCCCCTAAAAATGCATCTCCTCCTTGCACTGGGACAAAAAGATCCCGTCTATTATCCCATCCTACTTAACAGATTTAAATCATACTTCCCTAAATCGTAACAGAAGATTTTTAGCTCTTGCAAAGGGCTTGAATACATGATAGTGATGAATGTTGCCCAAGAGCCTGAAGCAAATCAAACCCATCTTTCATCTTCATCACCGAGGGAGGACATCTCTCCTCTCCTGCAAATGCGTGTGAGGCACCAGGAACTCACTGATGCCACAACCGACAAATAAGCTGGAAAATATTTTTAACAGACTTTTATGGATATCAAAACACTTTGCACTGTATTTTAGATAAACTAGCCTTAACAAGAGAACTTGCAAAGATCAAAAAATATTAAACAGTTCAGATGAAACATTTCCACGAAATCCAAAAGAAAACAGAAGAGCTGGACAAGATTTAGGCCGATACATAAACCTTTTTATTTTTAAGTCAGCACTTCTAAAATACACCCATGATTGCACCGCAGAGACTTTTAGCTGCTGGGGAATGTCACCTGTCAACGCCTGCTCCCCAGGCGCACTTAGAGGGAGAGCTGATCATCACTGATGTTCCCATCCAGTAAATATTTCAAACAAAAACCAATTAACACCACTACACACTGGAAGAATGCTGCTCCCCTGTTCTGCCTCAGAAACAAACTTTCTAAACTCGGAGAAAGCTAGAGGAAACAAAAAAAAAAAAAACCACAAAACCCCCCACACTTCGATGCTTTCCCTTTCTGCTTGAGTCCCCCCATCACACAGCTCTCTCCTGCATCCCTTGGAGAAGCGGATCGCCTCCAGCTTTCCTCTCACGTCTTAAAAACCTGCCCATACGATATCCTCAGCCTCTTCTTTCTCACTGATATAGCCCTCACCAAGCTCGTCCCAGCACTGGTCCTGAGTCCCTGCTCATCCTCCATCTCCAACGCCATCAGCCCCACCTCACCACCATCTGAGCAGGGACATCCCACCAAAATGCCTTCAAACCGCTATTCAGAAACATATCTAGGAACCTGTGCCCGCTTCCATCCCTTTCTTTCCCATCTAAGCACAACATGCTTCCGAGGAAGCCCTTCCCACCAGGATTGGTGAGGAGTCCACGGGCCAGCTTGGTCTCCAAGTTAATTTGAAAGTCCACAGATACACTCAGTTCTCTCTCTGCCTCCAGTTCCCCACTTCTCCGGCCCTTCCTTACCCACTCCCCTTTGCCATCCCCAAACCCCTTTGGTTTTCTCCCCATTTTCTTCCGCTTTATCTCCCCAACACTTCTCTGACCCTACAGGAATAGGGACCCATAGGACCAACAGCCACAAGTGGAGCAAGAGCACAGGTGAACGCGTTCCTGAGCCTGATGAACATCAAGCATTTAGTAACCTCAATAGATGCATCCCTCCCAAGCACCCATCTTGAACCCATATACCTCACATGCTGGCTGGACATGGGGGTGACCTGATGCCATGCCTAGATGGATCAGGCAGCCCACAGAGAAGGGCAATGGCTCTTTGCTTTCCTACGGTACTAATCAGTCCCATCAGGCAACTTATCCATGCCTAGATTTCCATGAAACCTTTAGAAACGTACCACCTCCGCCACCTCTGTCCATCTGTTGATGTTGTCTGAGATCAGTCAAGTACAAAAACCAGCAGGGAACATTAAGCTCTTTAGCAGACAGAGCCGGAGCCTGAACACACGTCCGTAGCTTTGTGTTTATTCCAGGCTAACACATGCTACAGCAACGGCCGACCCTGGGCAAAGCAACCCCAAGCTCTTCCCCGCAGTAGCATCTTCAGGAGAGGGACAGGAACAGCCTCGGCTCGCCAAGCTCAGCATCTTTTTCAGACTTGACTTTGCCACCTGCAAGGAGCTACGGTTGTCAGTCCGCTCCCAGCTATCCACCAGCATCATCCCTCCCGCACCAGAAATTACCTTCCTCTTCACGTGAGCGTCCCTTAATCGGCATCAGTCAATATAAGCCGTGTTAACCGAGACGGTTTAAATACCATGTCTTTGCTAAGCCAGCTCATTTTGACTGAAGCAGGTCAGGGAACGCTCGCAGGCCCAATTCCTGCGAGCGCTGGCGCTTTCAGAGCCGGCATGCACCTACATTTCACGCAGGTAGAGCTATAATCTGTTTATCCTCACGTTAAGGCTTTGGACCTCCCCTATAGACAAGCTCCAGGTTTAAACGAGACTGGCGCACAGGTTTTATGCTGTTATAGCTATTTCAGATTGCAATTTGATTATTTGGGGTTTAAAACAAAAGATTACTCATCCCAATCCTCTCCTGCCATCGAGGCAGGCAATGAAATACCATGGCCAATGAGTTACTGTGCATGAGCTGAGCCACGGTACCCGGCTGCCGGCATATCATAGCTACTCCGAAATGTGGTGGGGGGGAGGTGGGGGGAACACATTAGTTGAACGTTTCTCACGGCTTTCTGCAAATAGTTTCCCTTGTATCTTCTGTGAGTTAATAACTTGCATAATCAACAAAACTCTGCATCCTTCAGGGCAGGAGTGCTCAGGGTGGATGGGAAAAAAGTCCCTGCAATAGCCCGACTGCTGTCGACAAGACTATGGGAAAACAAAGTCCCTTTCCAGGAACACAAGTGTGACCCCCAGACCAGCCTTAGAGGGAACTAAACTATTCAGGACCTGTGGACTGGCTTTGGACCCCACAGCATCCTACCCGGGGCACTCTCGGTGCTTCCAGCCTTCAGAAAAGGAAGACACAGGCAGGTCAGCTCCCACAGCGGCAGCTGGTTTCATTTAGATGCTGCAGAGTCAAGGACTAAACTCAAGGGCACCCAAGTCTTCAGCTTAGCTTGGCTTCGCACCTCCTTTCAGCCTTGGCATTCCCCAGGCAGTCCTACAAACACAACATCACCCTCCTCCAGGTGGGACAGAAAGACCAGCGTGTCCTGGGTTTAACCCCTTCCTCCACCAAGTAACCACACAGTCTTAAGAAGAGGAACTACTCTACTTGCCGAGAACATCACCATAGCCCTCAACTCATCCATCAGCTACTACTCAGCCTGGAGAACAGAGGGCAGAGGCAAAACTTGAGGCTCTTTCATCCAGATCTGCCTGCTAATGCAGACCACAGCACAGCTGATGGGCAACCAGCCGTTCAGGCTCAGGTCTGGAAGTCCAAACTTCTCACTTTGGCAGTAGAGCAGTCCTCCCTGGCATCAGGTTCATATCGGGGAATAACGCCTCAAAACCCCCCTGAGCTAGTAAGGAGCCTATAGCAAACCCTCTTTGGCCACCTGAGATGCAAACAGAAAAGCCTGTAGCGAAGAATACCAGCAACGGTTGTTTCAGAGGTGATTTTTTTGTCCAGATCTCACAGTATCGTGATCTGCTCTTCCCATCACACGGGCAGCAAAGCCGAGATATGTCATTAAAAGCATTTACCCCAAGGTCACAGAGGGAATCAGCAGCAGAAGTGCATATTAATAACAAAATCTCCTGGCTCCTAGCCTGCTCTATCAGGCCCCTTTCCCCACACAAGTGTTCTCCCCCTGCTCCCATTATTCAGGTAATGGAAATCCTTGCTTCTGTCCTTGAAAATTAGGTTGAAAGTGGCTTGAAAATTAGTTGCAACAACACCAGCCAGGAATTGTTAGCCTCCACTGATACAGCCTGCAGGGTTGTCTACAAAACTCCGTCCAGCGGCAGTGAAGGCTGTTTGGTTTTAATCAACTCTAAATGTATTTGAAGGACACTCCCCGGGTCTTACAGGGATGTTTGGTATTCAAATTTAAGAGTATTACCAAACGGCAGAGAAGACCTCTTCAGGTCATCAGAAATTACAGAACTGGGAAAAGAAATTTCCTCTTCCTTCTAGTGTCTTCTCTGAATCCCCATTTGACCCCTGTTGCTTTTAACATAAAAGTTTTGCTGTTGGTTTGGGAGGGGATTTGGGTTTGGTTTGGTTTTCTCTGTGGTTTGTTGGGTTGTGGGGTTTTTTTTTAAAAAAAAAAAACACCAAAAAACAACTTCATGCATCTGTATGCACTGAAAATAAAAATCGCATCCAGCATTTTTCACTCAGCTGCCACAACAAATTACGCTCTCCAGGCCATGTGTCAGGCGCGATCTCCTAAATCTACAGGCTATTTTAACAGCAACAGAGTCAGACTTCAGCCCTCATCCTACCAGTGACCTGAATGCAGTGGGAGTAGACTGGTTGGCAGAGCTGTAAGAAACAAAAACATTCTCCCGAAAATTTCTGGCATTCCTTCAGCATGTTATTTTACTCTTAAAGAATCCAAGCAATATTCTAGAGCACCTCAAAGCAAGCTGCAAATATTGAATAGAGCCCCAATTCGACTGTAAAGGTATTACTAATACCTCCCCAACGAGGGGGTAAAAAAAAAAAAAAGTATCAAGTTTATATGATTCACCCAAAGTTAGAGAGCCACGAGCAAACTCTGGTCCTCCCCGAGATAGTCCTGTCCGACAAGAGGAGATGATTCTTCCTTCAGTATCCTTTTTCTAGGCTCATTAGCTCCTCGCAGTGGCTCACCTTTATCCCTTCAGAGAAGCAGGAGTTGACGACTTTAAAGAACAAAATGGATTTGGTCATTTAGTCACCAAGATGAGCATGCCCAGCACGCTTAGAAGAAGGAAAAGTCGCAGAGACATTATTTCCTCATCCACAGAGACATCTCTTGTGATGGGAAACGGCAGAGCAAGAAGCTGTTATGTTTTCCCAGAGGAGGTCCGAGCACTCCAGCCCGGAGCTGGCTTCCTCTTCACATTACCTGACCAGCACATGTAGGAGAAATCCTTTCCCAGAGCTGAAAAAAAATCAATTCGATCTTTGACATCTCAGGCACGACCAGTCCCACACACGCTAATCGGTACTGGCACTGCAGCAATTCTGTAGCCCAGAGGCAGAAGAGATGGCCCCCAGCAAACCAGTGGATGAAAGCCAGGTTCAAATCAGGTTAAAACAAGTAATCCAGACAATAAGACACCAAACACCTATTAGCATTAATTCTTATTAATCCCTCTAACTTCACCACTCCCTATCCTTTTTCCAACTTTTTGGAAGCTGTCTGAGGATCTAAAACTTAGTGCCTCCTCAGTCCTCATACCACCATCACAGGACACCAGCACCGAGCCATTCCCAAAAGCTTTCCTTTGCCCCGAGAGCTGTGTAGGAAGTGCTAACAAACAACAAAGCAAGTGAAAATCCTCTGTCACTATGTCGCTCAGCGTTTGCTCATCCTCTGACAAGGTCATGCGGTTGTACAAAGGCAAATTTCAGAGTGGGATGCATCAACAGGAAAGCCGGTTGTAATCCTTTACCTCCAGTCGGCTCAAGAAGCATCGGTAACAGCCAAAGAAGAAATGGAGTAAGTTACCCAGAGAGGATATGGAGCTTCCATCACTAGAAGTCTTTAAAATAGGGTTAGATGCCCACCAGGCAGGAACAAGGGAGACGAGTGGCTGTGCCTCGAGCAAGGGAGAGACTAGACAGTGTCGTAGGTCCAGCCCAGCCTTTTTTTACTATTCTACACTATTATTCTCACTCACCAGACAAATCCAGGAGAGTCAAATCCTTCATTTGTACAACAAGGTATGGGTAACTGGTGAGTGAAGCCAATAAAACAAGCTGGAGAGAAGAATTCTTGCGAGCCCTGAAGCTGTAGAAGAAAGGCCAGCATTCAACTCCTTTGATCTTTAGTCAATTCTCCAGTGAAAGCGGGAAAAGATGAAGGGTTTTACTCTTTAAGAGGAAGCAAGGTGAGAAGACCCTCAGCTTCCTGAACGAGATGAAGAGAACCATAAATCTGAATGGAAATGAGAGCTGCACATGACCGCTCATGCTACCAGAGCGCTTAAAAGCCCTAAGTAATATTGTATCTGATCTGCACCGCACAGAGACATCACCTGAACGACAACTTGTCAGCAGACATCACCTTGAGACTCCACAGAGAAAAAAGATGGGAGAAAGCAAAGGGAAAGTCCTCTCCTGAGAAGGATGAGTTACTTTTCTCCAGGGAGTTTACACAACACACAACAGCCCAGAGCTCGTTCCCCTCTTCAACCATAGAATGGTTTGGGTTGGAAGGGACCTTAAAGCCCATCTCGTTCCAACCCCCTGCCCTGGGCAGGGACACCTCCCACCAGACCAGGTTGCTCACAGCCCCATCCAACCTGGCCTTGAACACTTCCAGGGATGGGGCAGCCACAGCTTCTCTGGGCAAACCGCTGCCACTGCCTCACCTCCCTCACCGGGAAGAATTTCTTCCTTACATCCAATCTAAACCTACCTTCCTTCAGTTTAAAACCACTGCCCTTTGTTCTGTCGCTCCAGGCCCTGCTAAAAAGTCTCTCACCGTCTTTCTTATCAGCCTCCTTCAGACATTGACCTGTGATCCTTCTCCAGGCTCTGGGCATCTGTTGCCGGCACTGACATCAAACTGGTAGGAGTGGGACGGACCAAGGTTCCCCTCCTCTGGCAACTTTAAAGCCCTCTTCACAGCTTGGCAAGCCTATGACTGAAGATGTTCTTCTAAAGTTCTGTCATTTGAAAGGTGCAGCAATACATATCAGATAATTTAAAAGCTGGATATGGAAAAGATTTCTTTTTGAGGTACCTATGAAGCAGCAGTACTAATACTATGAAATAACACCTTGCAGGGATAAATAGGTTTTGCCTAAATTAACTAATTAGACCAAATTCAAAGCAACCCTTTTCTTCTTAGAATGTTTAAAATACAGTGTAGATCAGGTTTCTCAAAGCAAGTCCCATGGTCTAAGCAGGCAAACCCCTGGCCGTGGCACCAGTCCTGTAACCATTTGTTGATTCCACTGACCCTTTCAAACCCATTCCCTTTAACCTGGAGCATTGATGAAAAACCTCCCTGTGCTCCAGAGTCCCTGACCACTGCTCCCAGGGCTCTGTAATCCTTCTCGGTATTCCTCAGATTGTTCCTGGCTGTATCCCTGGTGCCCACATGAATCAAGGGGTCATTAAACCACACCGCCGCCGATTTCGTAATACCCATTCAACTCTACTTTCTCGTCCTCCGAATTGCTTTCTTACTACCTTGACTACTTTCTTGTCCAGGGTTTACAGGTAAAACAACCCACCAAAAATCCCTCAGGCATGTCAGTTATCCTCTCGAGAGCAGCAAATCTCGCTGTCTAGTGGGGGATCCATAGTTTTCTCTCCTTCATGGAGGCTGTCCTCCTCCCAACGCAGCACATCAAGGCCAGGTTTGTAAGGAGCAACGGTTCTCGCACCATAATTCATTTAAACTTTAAAAGAGATGAAATACGTCAATCTGACAGGCTATCAGCCAGATTAGTGAAAAGTTTTTAAAAGCTATTGACAACAAGTCCACTTCTGCTTTGGATTCGAAAGACCACGCTGCTCCATTAAGTAACCCAGCCACTCCGCTCGCATGAATATTTAAAAGAGAAAAAGCAAAGCATTAGGCAGCCAAGCAGCCCAGGACGTGCACTAATATCGCTGAGAAGAGAGGACAGGACAAAGGAAGCATCAGCACACACAAAGTGGCTGGTGTGATGTCCAGGGGTTTTTTTTCTTTTTTAGAGGATGGAATGGGAAAGGTAAGGTCCTCTCCCGCACCACTTAGTATGAAAGCAGCCTTTCAGCGACGCATTCGGCACACGTAGCTACTGACACGCAACAGAAAGCGGATCCATATTGAATATCCATTAAGGGAAAGTTAATAAAGAGAAAAATGTCCCTTCAGTTTAAAGGTAAAACTGTCTGGGAATCATGAAGACACAGCACATATTAAAGAAAAACTATTTGAACCGGTGTTTCCTACCACGTATTACAGAAAGCCTGAAAAATCTTTTATTTTTATTTATGAAAAATAAAAAAAAAAAAATAAATCTGAATTATTCTGAAAAAGAAATCAAGTTGCACGTCCACATTTCCCAACCAGTGCTGCTTAGCCCAGGTCTCGAGATAGAGAGAGTGACAGCAAGGAGTCACATAGAGCAAAGGAGATCTAACGTCGGTCGCTGCTCTGAAAAGAAACTTGGAGCTTAGCTCGCATGTGGCAACAACAAAAGCCCCGCGCATCGAAGCCTTTAAAACCCACAGGAGCCAAAGACCAACTCTTATGAAAGCCAGAAGTCCCTAGAGGGAAAAAAAAAATCATTGAAGTAGGAGACCAAAGTTGCAAGGTACAGCGTAGAGGGAAGGGAACAGCAGAAGACCCACTCACCCAGCACTGAGCACTTCTCCGCTTAAGAGCCCATGAGACAAAAAGACATAAAACAAGCTGCCCGCTTTAATATGTATTAAAAAAGCAAAGGGGAACACCAGGCTGCAGATTTACTGCCTGTCACCAGCAGAGGTTTAACATCTTGATTTCACACTGATATTCTTCATTACGTTTTATTACTGGGCTTTATGTCGCTCCCACAGCGTTCAGGTGGGAATTAAGAGGGTTTCATTCAGGAATGTCTTCAAGTCGAGACACGAAAACAACCCCGCAGCGGGGCACTGCCTTCCCACCGTTGGCTCAGCTCGGGGAACGTAAGCAATGCTGAGAGCACCCGGGAGAGGTGCTGCGGCTTCACCGTCCTAAGCCGAGCCACGCGAGTGCTCACCCGGCGTGGGGATGTGGCAGCAGGGATCCTCGCAGGGCACGGAGAGAGGAAATAAAAGCAAAATAATAAAGTCACGGGATGGCATTTTTTAAGTTACCAATGAGCCTAAGCATCTGGGCTGTCTTAGACGCGCCTAGAAACCGAGGGAAGTAAGTAACCCATTTTGCAGAGGTTTGCGATGCACTAACAGAGAGGAGTTTTCACTGTCCTGTAATAGTTTGGGGCTTTCTAGCCACACACGAGATCTTTTCAGCACATCAAGGAGGTTTTATCCTTATTAGAAAGTTGACACGCTGCTTTCCCCAGCTCGGACAGGCCTGACAACTTGCCTACACAAGTCTAACTGCTCCAAAATAAATATCCCGCAAACTCTCGAGCGTGGCAGCAGCCACGGACATCTCCAGGATCAGCTTCCCCGAGCCAACTCCAGAACCTGGCTCTGTTTCCAGAGTCACGGCCCGTTTGCCATAGGGATGCTCTGGCCCCAACGGGAAGCAGAAATAACTCCCCACGTAGATACAACTCGCTCTCGGCGTTTCTCAGGCAGCGAAGCGGCTGTTGGGAATTGCACACGCTGGCACCTGTTTATCTAGAGGGGCCAGGCAGGGACTGCGAAGGGATAAACAAGGATATCAAGTTTAGGATGCTTCTTAACAAACCTGCTTTCCCCACGCGATGGCCAGGCAATGGCATGTCACCCACACCCTGCCCGGCCCCAGAAAGAAAGTGGTGACAGTGGGAGAGTCTCTGGGGCTGGGCATCCCCCTGGTACAGGGGGGAGGAATCGCTCAGGAGCGGAGATCGCTTTACTGGCATTGTATGTCCTGGCTTTTCTAGCTCCTTGGCTCAACAAGTATTTGTTCACATACCGCTCTACCCTGTTCTCTGCGGCAGACATCGTCGCCAACCCTGAAATTTGCTGGGGAGGGGACGGAGGGACTAAGAAAAGAAATTAAAACCCCATAAAGCAGATGTTTCCCAAGCTCTGGAAAGAAACTGCAAAGTCCAATCTGCCCATGCAGAGTCACGTTTTTCATCGCTGATCTCAGCAACGTCCCCAGGCAGCAGCAAGGGGCAAGATCCCCGCCTGCTCGTGATGTACCGGGGTTCAACGAGAACCAGCCCTCATCCCAGAGAGGCACCTACACCATCTCAGAGGTCAAAACTCCTTACAAACAACAGGCAACAGCACGGGAGGACGCTCGGGAAGTGGCAGATAGGGATGGACGTACCACGAGCCATCAGCTGGGGACGGGAGAGCAGAGAACCACATATTAAGGGGTATTTCCACATCCTCGCTGAGGGTCTACAGTGATCCTCAGTCTACTCTGGTACCAGAGGACAAATTACACGCAGTCTTGCAAAATCCAGAAAAAGCAGGGCAGCTTTTCAGTGCCCCCACACAGATCCAGGGACAAGAAATATAAGTTTCCAGGACACAGGATGCATTTACTGAACACGCTCTCTATTATGTTTCCCTTCTTCGCCTTTCCCACATAAACCATGCACAAACCTCTCTCAGGAATAACACAGAATCCATCACCCTCTCCTGCTTTTCCCAGGAGGGTAAATGGAAAGACTTTGAGCGCTCAGCGGTCGGCGATTTCTCTCTGCTCTTAAAGGCTGTCGTGCAGGATTGGGAGGCGACATCTGCATGACCGGAGCGGCTCCTGGCAGTAAAGCCACATGAAAACGCATTCGGCCCCAACACAATTGTGAATATTTGCATCATCCACTCGGGGAAGTATATTTTATAAATGAAGGTAAAGACAAGTTTGCACCAAGCTGTGCAATCCAGATGCAGGTACACTTTTAATTGATTCACAAGGCTACTTGATGGACCACCAGCTCAAAGCTTGGAGACACGCTGCTTGTTACACGGCACGGATCCTTCCTTATTCTCTTCCTCACATCTTTTAGCTTAAGTACAATCTTCAGAAGCGCGTCACAGCAAACCCTACCCATTCACAAGCCAACTTAGTTGCTCATTAGCCGTCATTTCTTCTCCATCTTTCTTTTCCTAGACTCCTTCCACCACCAGCTCTTCAGGACATCGGTTATATTAACTGGTTGGCACATTCTCCTGACTGTAAAGGGTAATTTACAGCCTTGGCGCTGCATGAATAACGGCACGCCACAACAGCACAAGAAAGCAAGCCCTAGCCACAGCAGGGCTACTGCGAGGCAATCGTGCTAAGTGGAACGCTCAGTTTTGTGAATATAAGATTAATTTGACTCCATAAAAAAAGATCTTCATTTGCTGTGGTCTGGGAACTCTGGGTTAACTTAGACCTACCGGCTAGATCAAAGGTCCTCTCAAGCAGTGAAATAAAGTCATTGGATTTGCTCCTGCTTTGGTCCTCACCTTCACACCTGAGAACATGGTACCATCATCACTTCCAAAGGCAATTTCCTTTTTTTTTTTTCTTTTTACGAAGCTGCTCCAGAATCAACTCCTAACGCTGCAAATCTGACGACTACTTTCTTTCTTTTCAAGAAAGATTAATAACAGTGTTCTGGCACAGCACCTCCGGCATTTTTATAGTTTCCAAAGTCCTTGCAGATGCAATTGCAAAGCAAGTACACAGTGGCAGTTCTGCACCAGTCTTGTTGATGATAACCTCTTGACAGCTCGACAGGAATTGCATGTTTTTGTCAGCTGGGTTTGATA
This sequence comes from Cariama cristata, assembly GCF_000690535.1. Lineage (NCBI taxonomy): Eukaryota > Metazoa > Chordata > Aves > Cariamiformes > Cariamidae > Cariama > Cariama cristata. The sequence goes on along the minus strand of NW_009615678.1, from coordinate 21,712 downwards.
CCGTCAGTCACAAATGCTGCAAAACCTAGTAAGCTGCATAGGGATTTTGGTGCTTAAAGTGAAAGTGTAGTAGACAACACAAGTTACTTCCTTAGAATCACAGAAATTTTGGTGGGAGTCTCCAGAGGTCTCCAGCTCAACCCTCTGCTCAAAGCACGAGCATCACCAACAACAAATCAGGGCAGCCACAGCTTCATCCACCCAGATCTGAAATACGTCCAAGGGCAGAGACTCCTCAGCCTCTCGAGATGAGCCCAGCGCCCTCAACTTCTTATTTTAGGTTGCTTGCCCAAGGTCATCCCAAGATGCTCTTGCCCCTGGACCGTCTCTTTGCATCCTTCTTGAATTGGGATGCCTAAAACCAGTCACTGTTTACCAGTTTGACCCCACTAGTGCCACAAAGAGGGTTAACACCATCTCTGAATCGGCTGGGCATATTCCTCTTAATATAGCCCAATCCAGTTTGCTCTATTTGTAACGAGAGGACACTTTGGGCATTCCCAACCTAGGGTCCAACACAACCCCAGACCCTTTTTAGCAAAGCTACTACTGAACCAGTTGCTTCCCAGAGCACTGGGTCAGGTTCAAACTACCTGAGGACACTGGGATTTCAGTATTTATCGGTTTCTTAAGCTCCATTTCAGCACACTGAGTTTACTGGGATCTGAAGTCCTTTGCAAACAATGAATCCAAACTTTCCAGAAAGAGATGAGCACATTGATGTGCAGCTCTGTGCAATTCCCCCAATCTCTTTCTATCAAACAGAATATCCAAAACTAAGCACAAAATTGATAATAACTTGCCAAGTCTAGAAGCTAGGACCAGGATGAGCCACAGGCTCAACTGCTTCCTATATTGCAATGCATAGCAAAGTACTTACTTTTTTCAATATACCTTCTCAAAGCAAGCATTCTGACTTAATTATTACTAGGCAAACATCAGACATGATTTAAATACTACATATTTAATTATATCTCAACAATAACAGTCCTGATCATCCTCTCTAACCTGCACTTTTTTTTCCAGGCATCCCTCAGCTTTCTCCGTCCTCTTTCTGATAAAGAGGATGAGGCAGGGAAGTGCTCCAAGACAGCACCACCCTTCTGCAAGGTGGTCCTTCTGGAACGAAGGATGCCAGACCAAAGCACCACAATTTTATTTTAACGTGTTTTCTTCATGCGCTTAAAGGGGCAAAATGTTTTTTACAAGCTGGTCGAGACCTCTTATTGTCTTGTGATTTTTCTCCTTACCCTTTACAAAGCATGACATTAAGAAAACAATCCAATTGTCAAGAAATTATGTACATGACAACAAGTCCCGCTGTTCCACTTCTGAAAGGTTTATACTTCAATTTTCCATAAGTGGAATTTGTCTTTAGTTTGACCACTAACTCAGAAATCGAGTAAGTGTCATGAATTCTGTCAGATTAACAGAATGTAAACATAGCAATGTTAATACAACACAGTTTACTAAACTCCCCTGCTTACTTCCCTACATATCTATAACTATCTATGTAGACCGACAGAGATACAAACCTGCGACACATCGTTACTCTAGCCCCAGGATATGAGCCAGAGCAAACGTTAGGGTTTAAAATGTATATACCATGAAGCATAAGGGTAAAAGTTTAAGCCCAGACAATTTCAACAGGGCCAGAATTTCACCATCTATTTTAAAAAAATATCAACTTATTTGTTCCAGTTGCGCAGATCTTCTCAGCGTGTTGACCATTTCATCTCAATTTATAGACCATTTTATAGCCTCTTAAGTAATTCCTCTGCTTCTTCAGAGCACCTCATCCTTCAAATATTCACGGTGGAGACTCAACTTTCCCTGGACATCAGGAATGTCACGCTCCAAAGCCAACGCTGTGAGTTAGACCCACCGACAATTTGTGGAGTAATACTTCCCCGTTTGGTTATCACTTAGACTGTACATATTTAGGAAAGCTAGTGCATTAACCCCATGGATGGGGGGTAAAATTAAAGCATTGCCACATCAGAAAAAAAAATATATACAGCTGCCATATTGGAAGCAAATATGTAGTCCATTAAGACAGAAAAGGACCAAACTTTGGTTTTTCTAAACATCGATTATTCTGGAATAATTAAATAGCAGAGCTATAACAATACATAAAATTGCTAGCCTCTGACTCTTCTGATAATTTATGCAAGATTAAAGTATCGCTGTGGTTGCCTTTTCCATTGCCTAATTCAGCATTTTCTTTTTCCTTATGAAAGCAAGACTCCAGATTTAACTGCTCTAATGCCCTTTTACAGTGTTTGGTGTAGTAAAATCTAACAGCCACTACAGCACGCTAGCAGGGAAATGATGGATCACGGAAGCTCACAGAAGGGGAGCACTGTAAAATGCCCCAGTTAATGTTGAGATAGTAGAGTAAATCTTATTTTAAAAACACATACACACAGAGAGAGAGAGAGAGTGGTATCTCCGATGAACTTCTTTCACCCTATCAAATCCCCTTTTGATTTTTCTCGAGATAACAGATACTTCCACACCAAGTACCTTGCTTTCCTAATAACCAACCAAACAACCGTCTTGCAAGGAAACCATTTCAAAGTCATCAGCGCTAAATTAAGCCCACCAATCAACCCAATCACCATGCCCCAGCCAAGAAAAAACATCATTTAGGTGAGAGGTTGGTCTCTTCTTCAAACAGCTTCTTCGAAAGAAGAGAGTTCACCTCTTTTTTTTCTTTTCTTTTTCTCCTCTCCCTCAAAAAGCAGTATTTGAAGCTCTTCTATCTGGGCCCTTTGACTCAAGTGTGTCCTTGTCACCCCAAAAAGCTCGGAGTTGAGGTTACCAGGAGAAGTACCAGAGCATCCTGCAGCACACGAAGCTCTAGAGCTCTACAACACTGAGATGGCTGGCACCACACTGGACCTTCGACACAGTTCCTGAGTTTAACCTTCCCTTACTTCTCCATAAAACGTGGTTGCTGCTCTTCTACAACCAGAAGCCACCCATTACACAGCAGCATCGCACCTTTCAATAAGCTCAGCAGTTACTGATTTCCGCCCCCCCCCCAAAAGAGCTCTTTGCTTTTTACCCAGGTTACAAACGCAGTGCCGATACACACCAGCTTGTTTGTTTTATTGCAGAGACCTCACATGTTTTGGGAAGGTTCTTCAAGAAAAAAAAAAAAATAAAAAATGAAGCTGTATGGCATGTCCCACTCACAGACACACACTTGCCCAGGCACTCTCTGTCCCACCCAAGGACAAGATGTCCCAGGACATTTGCCAGCGCAGTGAGCAACAGCACATATTTTACCATCACGACCGACACGGGAGTTAATAGCCCACGCTAATGTTCGTGTCCTTTTCCACTGGAGAGCCCCGAAGGGCAGGCTTAAGGACTAGTAACATGTAAGATCAGTTTTAAGAACAGATGTGGACCCACAGTTCACCAGCCCTATCCATGCACCCACACAACACCCTTCCTCGATACTATTCAAAACAACTCCGAGCGCGATCCAAAAGAGAAGTCTGCCAAAAACCGCACGCGTGTGGATTATACAGAGGCATAAGGGAGGATGAAACGTTCCTCAAACTCAAATTTCCCGGGGGCAATAGCAAAATTCCCGTTGACAACTGAAGTAAACGCGTTTCCCCATCCCTTAGACTAAAGCAGAAACTTGAAACTGCAAAAGCTGCTGCAACAGCACAGTTTTGTAGGACTCGTGAGATGTTGTCAAGTCCACAAAGCACTTACCCCAGGTGCACTTACGCATCTGTTACATATTCTGAGGGGTATTACTCATTTATATCGCTTTGTAGAGCACACAAAGTGAACAGGCAAGTCCTCGACTGAACGGCTTCAGACTCAGCTCAGCAGCAACAGAGAGGAATCGCTGTACAAAGCTTGTGAGCTGTTACTAGGAAAAATCAAATGGGAAGTGTTTGCAAAAGAAAATAAATCATATTAAAAAAAAAGACTTGTAAATAGGGATTTGGAGAAGAACAGGAAGCAGAAAGCAGAACAGAGAAACCTACCCAGGTTTTACAAGGAGTCGAGCATCTGCTGGGGCGGGATTTGGGGAGTCCTGACAGCGCTGCGGAGAATACTCCGACTATCCACGCAGGCATCAGTGCTCGGCACGGGAAACATCAGTAATTTCAGCTGTGACCGTGCCGGGGATACCTTCAGTCAGTTTGTGTACCAGGTGAAAGGAAATAGCAAAAGAAGGAAACAAAAAGGGAAAAAAGAGACTCATTGTCAAGCTTCAGGTTACGGAGGCATTCATATTTCTTTTAAGTGCCTTAAATGCCCGCTTTTGTTTTTCTTATTTTTACTTTAAGAGCCTAAGTAAAGACAACCAAGGGGATAAGAGGCAACAGCACTGAAATTCAGCACAATTCAGAGCAGCGGCTAGAGCCAGACGGGTTGAAAACTAGTTTAAAAACTTCACCACGCAGCCTGAGCATCCACAGGAAGACAAACCTCGTTCACGTGAGGGCTTGCTACGGACGCGTGAGGTACTAACCCAGCTCAAAATTACAAGCAAGGTTTGCAGCGCCCAACTGCTCCGCAAAAAACATCCCAAACAGCACAGAAATCACACGCTATACGTTCGTAAAGTCAGCACAACAGCGTCCGGACTCTGTTCTTCAGTAGCACAAGCTATAAACATAGATTCTTTCAGTCAACTCTCTGCCCTTCCAGCAACGAATACTAGCTTCGCCGTAAAAATAACAGCAAGGAGAGACACCCAACATTCAACAAGAAAGCACCGATGACCGAAATTACACTGTGCCACCCTGATCTGAGGATGTGCTATTTGGAGGAACAGGTTACAGGCACTCACCAAGAACCAGCATGACGCAAGTCCCAGGAGGACGAGCGAGAAGCGCATACCGCTGGGCAAAGACCTACTGCTCTGTTTTCTATTTTTTCTTTTTTTTTTTTTTCCTTTCTATTTTTGTTCTGTACCATTCCTGAAAGGTTTGAATTCCTAGAAAAGTCCCCCATGGACTTGAAAATATCAAGGGTCATAGCCAATGAAAGGATGTCACGCATCCCCAAAGCCAAATATTTTTCCTATTAGTGTATAAATAGACTATCCCCCAAAGAGCTGCATGCTACCAATAGAATTTCACAATCAAATGGTAGCTGGCACTGCACATGGGTACGGGAGAGTCTCTGAAATAGGGGAGACAGGTATTGAGAGGTGATTTTCAACATTAAATTGAGCATGTAGGAATTCTGCAGGAAAAGCGAGAAAGAGCGGACACAGAAACTAAGAATAATTTAAAGCAACTCTATGTGAAGAGCAAAGCGGTTTTATATGCCGTCGCCTGGTGTTCCCCAGACCCTCATCGCTTGGTCCGCACCTTTACCCTGGCAGAGGTCTATCTGCAGGTCTCACACCCATGCATGGAGCACCTTGCGCTCATCTTTATCTAGAGACAGACTACCGCCTTCAGATCACGTTTCAGTCTAGATGTTTCCCCTATTGCAGTCACTGTTTTACCTGACTCCAAATCCACACGCTGGAGCACTCGAGCTGAGCACTGCCTACATGGTGACACCTCCTCATTTAGCAAGGCTGACTTCCCTCTCTCGAAGCAGCCTGTTATTTTTAAAAGAGGCCTCTGAAAACAGAATCCCCGCTGCTGGCTGCTCGCAGCTCTTCTTGCAGTTTGGGACAAGTCACCTGTAAATGCCAAGTAAGTCAGAAACCCAAAACCGTTACTTACGAACACTGACGTAACTGGTGCCGGCAAAAAGCCAAGTATGTGAACTTTTCCCAATTACTGTGAAGGAGTGACCAGCCACTTCGCCAGCCACACTCCACCCCTGGCTCCCAAGGACAAGCCAGCAAAAGCGAGAAGAAGGACCTGACAACGTAATGATTTATGGGCAAGGTCAAACCTACGCGTGACAGCGTAATGACATTAGCCTCGCGCGGCAAACCTGCGAAGGGTTTAGATAAGCTCGGAAGGACCTGCTCAGAAAGACGAGACTAATGACGGAGCAGAGAAGACAAGACGTGACGAACTCCAAGGGGTCCTGAGCAGTGCCATGCACCACGAAACAAGGGCTTCCTTCAAGGGCAGGGATCGCCACCTCTGACTCCTTCTAATAAGATGTAACGGAGACGTTGCACTAGCTTAACTCCCATGTAATGTGATCTGAGATGCCACCCCACAAACAGCAGCAACACCTTGTGCAATTCACTGAAAAGTAAAAAAAAAGCAAAGCAAAGCAAGAAATACAGCTTTAAAAAAAAAAAAAACGAAAACAACCCGAACTACAGTGCCCCAACAGGAATCTCCCCGTTAGAAATATTTACTGATTGGCCTTCACTTTGTAAGAAGAAAAGAAAAAAAACAACAGAAGGGGGTATAGGATCCATTGCTGAGATTTTCAAAGCTGCCAGAGGGATGCAAACACCCAGTGTCAATAAAATTAACAGCAGCTGAGCATTCAGATGCCAGCCATAACTTACTCCTCACCATTTACGCCCCGTTTACTTTCCGCACTCGCCTGGGCACAAGTAATGCAAACCAGCTCCTTCCACTTCTGCTGCCAGCCTTTCCCCAAGCAAGCACCCCTTGTCTGTCCCAACGCCCTCGTGCCGCCCAGCTCGCGTTAGTGAGCAAGCAGAAAGAGAAATTTGGGTTTAGGGAATTTTTTGGAAGGTGACCATCGCTCTGACGGAAATTAAAGAGTTGTAGTAACTCTTCTGCAAGTGGCAGGGTGAAGTGGGTCTTATGAATCCTGATGGAATTTCTCTCTGGAAAGAAGCCGATACAAAGAGGATTTCCTTCTATTCAGCATGTTCACAGAAGCCAGCTTCAACGCTGGTGGTGGCGAGAGAGGAAAAGCAGCAAACCGGTAACACAAACTGCTGTCTTATCTCAATCTGGAGCATCGGAAAGGGAAAGATAAGCAGGAAAGGAATATCTTAAAGGGGGAAAACACAAAAACTAGTCTCCTAGCTGTGCATGTAGCGGACGCAACAAAGGGTAGGCTCAAAATTTACTCTTTCTCTGGCCACAGATATGTACGGCCACAGACCGGTCGGTGCGGCCGTTTCCCATCTATTTGGCTTCCTTTGCCGAGGCACGTGTACGGTGGAGACGGTAACGCGGCCCCTCCTGTGCCACCTTACCAAGCCACCCTTTTGTTAGTTAATGCCTGCAAAGCGCTCTGAACAGGGAAAGTGCTGAATAACGGTATTATTCCCACTCCGGCACGAGTCCGCTCTGCTCTCCAAACCCAAAGAACAAAAGAAATTCAAGGATGAACCTCTGCGGCACAGCTGGATAGACATCCCTCGCAGCGCAGCTCCTCGCGTGGCAATCGTGCTGACCTGCAGCAGCAAAAGAGTCTCTCCCACCACCCACCTCTCCCAGGCATCATCCAAAAGCTACTACTTCAAAATTAGTTTAATATGCAGATCAGGAGATTTCTACAAGCAGGAGGAGGTAGGTAGGCTTTTAACTCAGGAGGTTCAGTTGGGACACAGCGAAATGAGTTCATCTGAAGCAGAAGACGACATGACGGGTTTCCGTGCTGCACGCTTACGTGATGATCTCACACTGAACCATCAAACCTGGGAAACACCAAATTATTTAAGAAACAAATATACATAGCGATACAATAAGGAAAGGTCCCTAGAGAAATCTGCCTCTCACTTTCTCCATCTTCTGCTTTCAGCCAGCTGTGACTGCGTCTAAGCAATCCTGGGCACACGGCTGAGAAGTCCTGCCTGCAAGGGGACATTATAGAGGGGAAAAGACGCCGAGGAGCTTCTTGCCGGCATCTTTGTAATATTCTGTAATCCCCCCGGGCAAGGCGGGCAGCCCGCACTGCTGCTGAACAATGCAGTTTTGAATTCAATTAAAGTGATTATCTGTTGTGCCAAATAAATTGTGTACAGCATATATCCTGCAGCATTTTACACCTTCAGGCTCATTATTTTCTAACTGTTTCCTCCTGTTTATGCGCTTTCAAATTAAATTGCTGATAATATGCGCCAAAATAAAAAATGAGCGCACCTTGTCCGAAGAAAATTGATTCTCCTTTTTCCTGAACCGGGCGATTGCCAGGTTTTATATACTCTGTTCCTGGCGATCATTAGTAATTCAATTTTCTTTTTATTAGCCCCCTTATCTGCTGAGCAATATAGTGGCAGAGCTGACCTCTTTCGCACGGGTAAATGTTTAAAATCTTTTCCCTGATTAATTTTGCCAGTTAAGGAAAAGAGGAGAAATGGCCCGGCTCTTAGCCATCACAATGAATAAAGCTTAATGTTGATTGTGATGGAATTTCTAATGCCAAGGAAATTGATTGAACGCAGCAATTACACTGCAATAGTAACTCAAGGGAAATGGGATAGTTTTCTCCTGGCCATAGCCTTTTGGTTATTTAAAACAATCCAATTTGCAAGGATAATTATATATTAGTGTTTTATCTGCCACTTGAAATGAACATGGGAGTTTTGATACTGGCCCAGCATTAGCAGGTTATTGCTGCAAATTACTTGATATCTGCTTTCTTTCACATAAAGACGAAATTAGGCCATCAATAACCAGAAAAAGGTGGACGGGGGAGATGCGAGGGGCACGAGTGCCCTCTGCAGGGCTGCGGGGAAGGGAGGGAGGCACAAGAGACTCCCCAAAATCCCCAATTTTCCTGCTTGTCGGAGCACACCGTACAGCCACCGCTCCCATGCCGGACACGCAGCACGGCGCAGCTCCGCGTCCATAGAGCTGCCACATCGTTGACATTAAAAGAAATCAAAAAAAAATAATAATCTTAAGTACTTACTTCTAGTTTTTCCTACAGAAAGAGTCAGAGAGAAAAAAACAGGCTGAATTCCCAAGCAGGGGGAACACTTGCCAGCACAGCGGCGTTGCACAAGAGCTGCGGCAGCCAAGGAGGGCAACAGCATTGATTTCTTTTGCAGAGGTGAGGAAAGGTTCACGACTGCAAGCACTCACCTGTTTTTCATCCAATACAAAAGTTGAGAAAGGGCCTCATCCTGCAAGACGTCAAATAGGTGACCAGCTAGAGCTGGGAGTAAAAAGCTGTTGGAAAAAAGGGGGATTCTCACATCCGCACTCCTGGCGCAGGACCTGTACTACAGGAGCAGACACATCCCTCTGTCATCCCATCTGGATCAGTTAAGCCTCACTTAGAAGTCAGTATTTTCCCTTAAAACTGGTGATAAGAAGATCACAGCCCTGCATTTTTGGGAATAACCCCATCTCTAGTTTGGAGAGAGCAGATAAAAGCTGCTCAAGCTAACCAAACAGCACATGGCCAAAAAGCAGTGCTGTCCCAACGTACGCACCACGATTTTATGATATTGGCTATTTGCTGTAACAAACAAGCAACAGGAAGCCAATTCCGGATAGACATTTGCCATTTAGACAACATAATTACAACATACCACTATTGGCAGGAAAGTTACTCAGCAAATGACAGAGCAGGAGCCCAGTATTTATTCTCCAGATCAAATCCTTTGGTTCAGATGCCAAAAAGAAAAAAAAAAAAAAAAAAAAAAAAAGACGGTTAGTGGAATTGCCATTCGTGGAAACTCCACACACATTTTAATTACCAGCTGGCCTCCCTTGCTTCTTGCATCTGAAAAGGGATTGCAATATAAGGGCAAAGCCCAGCAAACCTCCCCGGCGTGACTCCCACGCAGTTAACAGAGGAATTAAAAGTTCAGGCTGTAAGAACACTTCCCATTACAGAAAGTCATTTGAAAAAAGTAAATATATATATGGTTGAAGAAAAAAAAAATAGAAACCACATAGGTAACTTCAGCTTGCATTCAAACAGGCTGTATTATTTCTACGCAACACCGTGGCATCAGCGGCCTGAGGACCATATGCAGCAGCCTGATGATCCTTGTTGGTCGTCCAGCTTTTCCCTGGATAAGGAGAGAAGCAACCGCTGCCTTTTATCTCTCTTGTATCGGATCCCTGACTCAGAACCAATTTGTCTTGCCTACACCAGAGACAAGCGAGACAGCTTGATCCGCCACTTCTATAGATAAATGTATATACAAAGCCTGACATTCAGACAGAAGCCTGAAATACGCAGGTGCGGGTGCTGAATGAAGCAGATCCCGTGTAGAAATTGTGAAGTCAGTTCAACCAAGGGGAAGGCCAGTGGCTTCATCAGGCTCACAACCATGCTCAAAGCAGGGATGTGTCACCCGACTGGAGTCACAACTCCCAGCAAAGTAAATATCTCCAAGTTCTCCCTCCCTCCAAAAAGAGCCTAAGTAGTTAAATGGGAAGAAAGGAGAAAAAAAAAAAGGAACTCTTTAATATTAATGGCACGTTAATATTAAGTACCAAGTGGTCAAGAAGTCCAACATCTAAAGGCTGTTTTATCAACATGAATTCGGTTCCGCTAAGCAACAGAACATTTTCTATTCCTTTTTGCTTTGGTCAAGCACTTGAGCTCCTCCTACGCACGCCTTCTGGCCCAGCACCAGCCCTGTGTTAAAATATCTGGATGAACAGATCACTAACTGGATTAGAAATGCTTCACCGCTCTACCGTCCCATCAGAGCAACTTCAGTTTGGGACATACCCCAATTTCTGAGCAGTTATTCAATGTTCCACTTAACCAGATGAGTAGTTTGGAGTTAATTGAGAGCAGCTGCAGGTATAACACTCATCATCAGAGCAGTCCAAATAATCCCAAGAGAACTGCTACCACTCTGCCACTTCCCATTTTCTCTCTAGTATGATCACTGATCCTTAAATGAAAACACAGAGATTCCCACAGAGGCAAGAGCCTCTGAACACAGACCACTGGAAAACACCGATTTGAAACCAAGTCTCAAGGGTGGCTGGGAGAGCTGCCCCACTGTGTGAGAGCAAACAGGTCCATTTGGGTCCTAAACGGGAATTGGGAGAGTCAGGAGACGGACAAGCCTTTGTGTTTACACGCTTGGGAAAGGCAGGACCAATGCCTCTGCTCACACCTTCAGTACGTACCGCAGAGCTCGCACCACGTATCCCAAAAGCCTGTTTAACAAGGCAAACAAGAAAACAGCAAAGCTGTGTCACAACGCCGGCCACACCAGCGGGAAAGGAAGGGGCCGACTCAGTTTTTTGTACCCACGCTGCATTACCTGAAGTAGGGCACTCTCCTCCCCAGCCGTCCTTCCATCCTCAGCCCTGACACGCACGCTGTTTGTGTCCGACGTGGGATCTTGCAGCTCCCTGGGGATGAGGGTATCCTGGGTTCTCACTCACCACCCTGGCACAAGCGCTCATCAGATCCAAGCTCCAGCGCAACCACATCCATCCAGTGGGATCACGAGCCTGACTTGAACCACCCGGCTTTTTAGTCATTTTATTAGCTGGGCTGTGCATGTCCAGACTAAAGACAACAAACGAATCGGAGGTAGGCCACTCAGCCGGCCCGGGACTGTCACTGGTCTGCCTCCAGCATAAGATGCAATGGGTATTGCTTCAGCATCAAGCCAGAGACTTAACATCAATCTCACCGCTCCATTCACGCCCCACTCTGCTCCCAGTAACATCTCTGTACCTCATCTACTTCCCTCACACTTGCCTTGCGAGAAATGGCAAGACGTAAAACTCCACCACATGATTAACACCCCCACTTTGCACAAGCAAAGAGAAATAAAAACAACCCTCCCAAAACCTCTCAGATAACCTGAGAGCCAGGAATTGAACCCACAAGCCTTCACTTATCCCCAGCTCGCTATAGGACCGCCGTGAAACCAGAAAACACCTACCACTACATACATAATTATAAGTTTAGAGGTACCAAACGTGAGTGATGTCTGAGCTGCTCCAAGCCCTATCAGTGGCTAGGTTCTCTCATCAGACTTTGGGATGCTGCCTTGAAAACGTCTCTGCCTCATCCAGCACCTAACAATCTTTTTAACCTTTTTGTACTAGACCATACGTGTCTCCCTAGGCAAAGAGTCCTAGCACATGTAGGAACCGTCCAGCAATAATTCAACAGCTGTAGAAACCCAGAGCACAAGAATAGTTCAACACATCAAGCTGCAAATACACTGCCTAAGCTCAAACTCTCTCAAAGAAAAGCCTTAAGGTATAAAGGAATCAAACCTATAAACTCAATTCTAATCAAAAGAATTAAATCCATAAGTTAAATTATGAAGGTAAGCGTGAAGGTCTGCTGGACTTCAATCGCTCGGCCTCCACACTACAGGCAAGGCTGCTGATGCCAAGAGGAAGATAAAAGCAGGAATGTGTGGGGCAGGCACCTCGCTAGTCCTCAGCCATCACCGGATGCCCAGGAAGCAGCACCAACCCAACCAAAATTCACATGGCAATTTCAAACCAGTCAAGACTCTTGCCGAATTTCTCTGCTAAGTGGAGAAGCAAAGCAGCCATGCATCGCTCAGCAGCTGCCTCGTAAAGCTGCCAAAGGCACGGGAAGGAGCAAATCAAGTCCTTTGGGATCCCCCGAGACGATGGTACAACAGAGGTTAGATTACCAGCAACCACCTACCCATACGACGTCAGCATTTAGCACCTGATGTCCCAGCAGCGAAGGGAAAGGCCCGAGTGCGGTAGAGAAAAGATGACTAGAACTGGCGAACTTACATGGTTGCATCGCATCTTAGAGAACCTCTCCAGGAAGAAGACACACAGCCAAGTTCTCGCCGTCACCACGTCAACAGAAAATATACCCAGCAAGAGATCTCAACTGCACAAAGTCCTCCTAGCAGAAAGATGTATTTAATTCAGCTCTGCAGAGAGGCTGGGCAAAGCAGCAGCATACACAGTAGAAACAATTTGTATCCTCCTCCCTGGGGAGGAGAAAGGCAGCCTAAGGAGTCCTTCCAGAATTCCAAGCGAGTGGATCCCAGTGTCACTTGCCAGTCCATTTTCCAGTCCAAATGGCTCATCTACCAGAGTATAATTCCTCTCCACTGCAGAAAGCAAGAAAGAAATTTAGAAGCTATTTCATAATTATGGTGGGGAAGCATTTTTAATTCACTAAGGCCTGAGTGTCCGTACTCCCACTAGCAGGGCGAGAAGAAGGATTTGTGGCATTTATGAAGCGAGGAAGAGTAGTCTTAGATGTGCGCACACACACATATACACACAGGAAAAGGCATGCAAGGCATTCTCTTTTGCTTTTAGTCATTTTAAGAACCAAATCAAGACACATTTTTACAGCAGGTACCGCAGTTTGCAAAGAAAAAGAGCCACAAGGCACAGTCACCAAGTTTTATTAAAGCAGACACTAGTTTTACACCTCTCAGCTAAGACTGAAAAGTGCACGGATCCAAGCTGGAAAATAACATAAGTCACTTCAATGCAGACAACTCACAACTCTTATAAACCAGGGTTTTATCTGTGCTAGGCTTGGCTAGCATCCATCAGGAACAGCTTGATAATTTGATCCACTTTTGGACAAGGGAATGAACTACTTGCTCTCCCAAAGTCACCTCCAGATCCATATTCCTTTTTTTTTTCCCTACTTCCTCTCTACTTCTTTATTTGACAGTTGTACTTTGAGCAAAGCCAGGAGCACAACCATATTTCTGCTTTATCTACATATTTACACCCCTATGCAGTTAAAGATCAAAAATCTCCTCAGTATGGGAACATTACCCTCAATCAAAGAACTAGGATTCAGAATACGTTCCCAAAAGACAAGGGCTTTTGGTAGCTGTCAGTCAGGTTCCCGGGGGGGCAGAAGATTTTGATCCATTTTGTATATTCTTGTCCTGGTTTCAGCTGGGATAGAGTTAATTTTCTTCCTAGTAGCTGGTACAGTGCTGTGTTTTGGATTGGGGATGAGAATAATGTTGATAACACACTGATGCTTTAGCTGCGGCTGAGTAGCGCTTACACTAAGTCAAGGATTTTTCAGCTTCTCAGGCTGCTCTGCCAGCAAGGAGACTGGGAGTGCACAAGAAGGTGGGAGAGGACACAGCCAGGACAGCTGACCCCAACTGGGATCCCCAAAGGGATATTCCATAGCGTATGACAACTGCTTAGTGCATAAACAAGGGGCAAAGCTGGCCCGGGGTCTATTGCTCGGGAATAGGCTTGGCATCGGTCGGTTGGTGGTGAGCAACTGTTTTTCATTGGCATCACTTGTTTTTCTTTGGGTTTATTTCTCTCTTTTTGTTATTTTCCTTTTCGTTACGATTTACTGTTTTATTTTATTCCAATTATTAAACTGTTCTTATCTCACCTCACGAGTTTTCTTACTTTTACCCTTCTGATTCTCTCCTCCCATCCCACCGGGGCTGAGGGAGCGAACGAGCAGCTGTGTGGTGCTTAGCTGCCGGTTGGCATTAAACCACGACAATTCTTAAACCTATGAAAAGTTTCAGTTGGTTAGGTACACGTTTTTACTGACAGCTTCTAAAAAGAAGAAATGTTTGCCAAGGCAAGCGAGCTTGGATGGGTGCTAGGAGCCTTCCCAAGGCAGTAGCTTCAGTGCTGTGACCTCCTCGATGATGCACACAGCTGAGCAAACTACAGTAAAGCCTCTGCTCTGCACAAACCCAGATGTAAACACGGAGCTACACGGAGAACAAGGATCTGGTTTATCCTTGGGTCTGTTCCTGGATCACCCAAACAGCTTATGTCCCTGTAACCAGCAGTGTCTCAATTTCCTCATACGTAAAATGCTGCTGCAACCCCAAATTGCTCTGTATGTCCAGAGCCTACAGCAGAGCTGCTCATATCAGGCCCTCAGCAAGCACAGTAAGGCCTTTAAAAAGGACACTTACAGCACAAAGATTTATTCAATGACTCGTACTGGACATGCTACACTGGAGAAAGGTCCCCATCAAGCAGTTTGTGAGGTCAGAGTCCTAAATTCACCCCAGAATAGGCAGCAGACAGTTCTTGGGAGGCTGAAGGGCTGCGTTCCCCACCCCACATATCACCATCACAGCTGGATCTGGCCACGTGCTATATCCACCACCTCTGGTTTCAGAGATCACAGAAGAGCAATCACAGTGCAAGTATGACCGAGACCTCCAGCCCTATGTGCTGCCTTCACACTCTGTGTGAAAACTTCACAGTGCAAGTATGACCGAGACCTCCAACCCTACGTGTTGCCTTCACACTCTGCATGAAAATTCCCAACACAGCATCTGGAGGTGCAGCCTTCACGCCTCTCCAGACACCAAAGGGTTTGCTGACATCCTGAAACGGAGCAAGACTCAGTCCCAAAGCCAGGTAACTGCTTGAATACTGGGCCCTCAACACAACTGCACAAAAGCATGTCTTATTCTCCCTGCCCCTGCCACTCCCACGAGTCACTGCCTGCCTCCTAAAGCGCCAGAACCAAAATTCTTCTCCCAGCATCCCTCCATCCCTCTAAAGCCCTCTTCAAACACATACACAAGAAGAAAAACCATCATCTTCTCCTCCCAGAAAAAAAAAAAACAACTTTCCCCCTTCCTGAACCACAAGCCCCCATTCTTGTCTCTTCATCTGTCAAAACAGAGCAACAGCTCAACGCAGCTATTTCCCTGAAAGGAAAATAACCATAATCACACCTGTAAACTCGCTAGTCAAAGCGCAGAGCAGGAAACCACAGAATTGTCTTCCTGAAAACAGAGGCTCAACAGCTTTCCTTTCGCAGACACATCACAGCCACGTTGTCGCCCAAACAGCCCTCCCCACTCAAGCAACGCCTACCCGCAGCATCACCGGCCACCCTGCCGTACGTGAACGAGCACAGCGCAGGCACGCAAGCAAAACGTGCTTCGTATATGTTTGAGAAAGCTGAATCTCAGGGGAGCAAAGCCACTTGTCCGTGACCACATCATCACTGAATTGGAGAGCCAGGCTTTGAGGCAGAAACATCACACCACCATTTCACGCACGCATAGGTACGGCTCTCCAAGCCCCAAGAAGCTGATTCCTGCTCTGACAAGCGCTGACCCAAAGCAGCAGGACATGGAGACAAACTACCTGTTCACAAACACGATGGACCTGGTACTTCTCTAATTATCGCTATTTTAAGCAAATTACAAACAAAACCTAGACACCTGCAGACATGGTACTGAGATCCAGGTGCATTAGGTAGGTCTGTAGTTGCTAGAGGAGCATCTCATGATATACGCAAGCTTTTGCCCACTGCAAAAAGAGAGATTAATCTTACAGATGTATTACTGCCTCTGCCATCCTCTTCCTTCCTTGAGCACCTTCCTATCTGAGGCCTGCAAGTCCAGCAAAACCACATTAAAAGCAAGAAGTGGATTTCAAATGGCCTTGTCTGGAGATGTTCCTACCTTCCTTGGTGGAGACCTGCATCCTGGTGGCCGGCAGCCTACAGAGTCTGTGCTTGGAGATCTGCACCAGGCCCTTGGGCGAGGAGCGTTTCAGCGTCGCAGGAGGTTTCCCCCGCAAGGAGTTTTTCTTCCTGAGATGGAAGTGGCTTTTCAGAGGCGTGGTGGGCGAGGAGCCGTTCTTCTTATCTGTTGGGGAACTGTGAAGGGGAACATCACACAGTTAGAAGAGCGCAGAGAGGTGACCAAAACACACTTGGTGCCCTTGCCCAGAGCTGAGAAGAAAAGCTGGGTCACCAAGCTCCACGCTGCTCCCCTACCCAAGGGTGATAAGAAGTGCTGAACAAAAAAATTGCAAGTAAATAGGCAAGTGTGATGAATTTCTGGCAAAGCACAGATGGAGAAAGAGGTATTTGATAGCCTAGCTCAACTCATTCCCTTCTGCTTTCTGCTCAACAGATGCAGGGGAGAGGACAGAATCAAAGAATCATAGAATTGTTTAGGTTGGAAGAGACCTTTAAGATCATCGAGTCAAATTGCTAACCTAGCCCTGCCAAGTCCACCACTAAACCACAGCCCTAAGCACCAAGTCTACACATCTTTTAAATACATCGGGGATGGGGACTCCACCACCTCCCTGGGCAGCCTCTTCCAATGCCTGACAACTCTTTCGGTGAAGAAATTGTTCCTCATGTCCGGTCTCAACCTCCCCTGGTGCAACTTGGGGCCATTTCCTCTCGTCCTATCGCTTGTTACTTGGGAGAAGAGACCGACCCCCACTTTGCTACTCCCTCCTCTCAGGTCGTTGTAGAGGGCGATCAGGTCTCCCCTCAGCCTCCTCTTCTCCAGACCAAACCCCCCCAGCTCCCTCAGCCGCTCCCCACCAGACTTGTGCTCCAGACCCTTCACCACCTTCGTTGCCCTTCTCTGGACTCACTCCAGCACCTCAAGGTCTTTCTGGTAGTGAGGGGCCCAGAACCGAACACAGGATTCGAGGTGCAGCCTCACCAGTGCTGAGCACACGAGGACAATCGCTTCCCTGTTCCTGCTGGCCTTTAGTGAGATGAGGGGGGTCTCGCCTCCCTGACTGCCAAAAAAATCCAAAACAACTCCAGCTTCTTCAGGCACCTTGCTCCAGAGTGATCCCCCCAGCACAATCCACCCACAGACATTCCCCAGCAAACCAGGAGGGCCAGGCAAGGATGGAAACCTGCGGTGAGGCACTGAGCAGAGGATCTGAGAAACAGAAGCAGGAATCAAGGCACCAGATTCTCAATCAGTGCCATGTCACCAGCTCACTGCATCACTTAGAACAGTTATTTAGGCCACAGTCCTCAATTTTCAAGAGCTCAGGTTTGGAGTTACTGCAGCGATAAAAGAGCAAAACCACGTGTCCACTTCGTTGAGGGTATCTCCAAGTTCAGCAGCAGAGTAGAGGCCACGCAGCTGTGCCACCAACCCTCACCCCATCGCACTTAGCCCTTCCCTGCAGCACAGGCTAGGCTTGCATCCAGCCCTGCCGAGAAAAGCAGCACAAAACACAGCTTTCCCACCGGGAGCACAACGTAACGAAGCCCTCGCAGCACTTCCGCAACACGCCAGCTTTCAGAATAAGTTTGGTCCCAATCTCTTATCTGTTTCCCCTCGACTTCCAGCCTGGTGCAAACCCCTTTTGCAGATCACTCTGCCCACATGACTTTTCCTTCTGCCAAGCTTCATTTATAACCTTCCCATTGTACTCTGCCCCTATCAGACACAGCCCGGGGGGCAGGGGGCACAATTCACCCCACGAGACCCCAGGAGTACCTGCTGGTCCGGCCCAGCGCGCTCTCCTGAGGTAGCTACAACGGTCACAGATCTGTCACCGATTCAACAAGGAGAAGGAAGAGCACGAGTCTTCAGGGACAACACTTTGGGTTACCGGTGGTCAGGACAAAAGGACGGCACTCAAAGGAAGAAAGTATCAGCAGACCATCATGGACAGCACTTCTTCCCAGCAGGCACAGCTCATCTCCCATCCCAGCTCCATCCCAGGGTCTGCACAAGGCTTGACGGGGACAGACCATACACGATACGGCAATCCAAGCCGCTTCTCTTCCTTTCCTCAGCCCCCAATGCAACAAGGTTACAGGAGTTTGAAAATAAATCAAGACAGCTATTTTCTTCCCTTCGGATATTAGTCTGCTATTCGGATCAGGGAGGAGTCTCCTAACTGCTGCGGCAAAGTCTTCAGAGAACAGGGATGGGAGATGAGAAGAAAACCCAGTTCTGTTTGAAAGGTTAAAGCCAGAGTTACGCAGACTGCTAAAACAATTAAAACTTGAGGCCTTCCAACCCTGGAAAGCTGTATGCCTCCAGACAGAACAAAGTCACCGCACTTGGAAGGAGAAAGGCAAATATAACTTCCAGTGTACAACCACCCTTGTTGGAATTTCACCCGTACATATGGTCCCAACTTATGTCGACATGAAATACGGCCAGTGCAACAACACCGCCCCAAAGACAACCAGCAACTTACCCCGAGCTTCCTTTTCTCTTGATGATTTTTGTCCGACTCTTCACTTTATAACTGGACAGTGCGGCATCACCGAAGGAGGACTTCGCCCCGCCGAGACCAACAGACGCAGCGCTCGGAGGCGGTGGGGCCGCACCAGCTCGAGGGAGGTTGGGGGCTGGAGGCTTTTTCTGATCCTCGGATCGCCACCTGAACGCAGACTTGGAGGTGGACGGCGAGGTCTGCAGGCTGGAGGCTTTCCACTTATATTTGCTGGGAGAAACACCCAGTTTGGACTGCAGTCCCGACTTCTTCGGCTTTGCTCCCAAGTCTGCTTTCGGCGATAGTTTAGCACCTCTGTCCGCTCCACCAGCAATCTTCTTAGCACTTTCAGAAGCTCTAGGGCTGATCCATCTCTTCATACTACGAGAGCACTTACTAGGGTTTGCGACCCACGTGTAATTAGTTTTCCTGAATTTCAGACCTTTGCTGGAGACAGATGTTGAGGCAGCTCTTTGGAGACCGGCAGCTTTGGGGACTAAGGAAAACCTGCTCTTCATTGGAGTCATCCCAACCACCAAAGTCGCAGCCTGAGCGGGTCTATAGCGCGTCTCGCCATTTCCAAGGAGCTTCGGCTCTCTGAAAGCACCCCTGACTTGCTCACAACTAGACTGCCCTGGAGCTGGCGGTTCTGCCTTCCTCCGTACCAAGTGCCCAGCCGGCTCGCGATCTGGCAACACCAAAGGTTGCTGCGGCTCCGATTTCAGCGTCACGGCGCTTTCACTGGTGCTTCCGTAGGAGGCAGGGGAGCTCCCGGCCACGTCGCCGGCCAGACGCACCATTCTAGGCTTATCTGACACGCTCACGAACGCTGAACTCACAAATCGGTGAGATGAACTAAATGAAACAGAGAGAGAGGGTCTTCTCTCTTCATTTCGGTTTGCATACAGAGATTTCTGCACATTTTCACTGTCACCTGGAGCAGCAACCACCGTTTCCAGCCCAGAAAACTCACAGTAAGAACCCACATCAGCAAAATCTTCCGTGTCTACGAATGGGCCAGCCCTCTGTGGCAGTTGGATCCCCACAACTATGTTACCATCTGTGGTTAAGTCCACATGTCTCTCAGGGGATGATTCTGGTGGCTCAGGTGCCTGGCTGTCCCCATGGCTTCCAAAAGCTCGAGACGTGCTGGCATTTTCACCGCTTCCAACATCACACACCGATCCCGGCGGCCGGTTAACAAGGGAATATTTTTTCTTCCAGGAGTGACCTTGGTGCAGCTGGAAATCCCTGGGAGCCTGCTGGGGGTAGCCAGTCGAAAAGGCCCCCCTCCGGCTTGGAAGGCTGGCGGGGGTTGTTCCACCTCGGTGGCACGGATGGTAGCGGTCGCGGCACATCGCCATGCAAGTTTTTATGGTCATTTATGAGACCTAAGGAGAAGAAGACAGCGTCTGTTTATCACTGGTCCCATGGGAGTTTGACAGCATCACAGCGCTGGCATTCCTCACGCTGCAATGAGGATGATCGCTCCGCGCAGGCTCGCACAGGCCACATTTCAGACAACCAGCGCTGAAAGGAAAAACTTAAAACAAATATCTTCCTCAATCCTCATGAAAGTCAGTAATAAAAACGATTTTGCAGGACAGCTCAATGCAGGTCTGAACCACAGACTCACCAACAGACCCTTAACACCCTGCACTAGTGCTCTCAGCCACATTTTGCCCCTTTACGGTCTTTTTTATGTGCCAAAATGGATGCTTGAATTATTGCTTTTGGAGCCTACTTTTTAAAAAATGCCAATTTTATTTCCAGATATCTTGTCAGAGCAGTCTCTGAGGGTCTGCTCACACACGTAGCCCAGCACCGCCACTGCCAGCCCAAAACACAAGGCATAGAATCAGAGAATCATTTAGGTTAAAAAAGACCTTTGAGATCATCGAGTCCAACCATTCACCTAAGTGCCACATCTCCACGCCTTTTAAATACCTCCAGGGATGGGGACTCCACCACTTCCCTGG
>NW_009615678.1:0-267 GCF_000690535.1 Cariama cristata | reverse complement strand
TGTGGCGTTACTAATGAGGAAAAATTACGGTGGGGGGGGGTGTCTATAAATAGAGTAAGTGCTAAGGATAAGCATTGACGCTCACCAGAGTTAGGAAAGGGCATGCAAATATATCCCCCCACATGCTCCTCCGCCATGCTGAGGAGTCAAGGGATGGAGGGCGAGGGACACATCCCACCTCTGTGCCACCAGCTCCGGGGGCTGAGGGGCAGGGGACACCCCCCTTCCCCTCCCAGGAGGGTCACAGGCACTGCCCAAACCCCCCCC
>NW_009615677.1:19853-27650 GCF_000690535.1 Cariama cristata | reverse complement strand
TGAAACGCAGACAGTGTCTGAAAAACATGAAACTGTACTGTCAGAAAGTGCAGTTACTTAGAAAGGATTTGATGGAAAGAAAACGTCCTGAAAAGAGAAAACGTCCTGAAAGGAGAAAATAGTCCTGTTTTAGCCAAACCAGGACACTGTCCTGGTTTGGCTAAAACAGGACCATTTCTCCTTTCAGTAAATTTTCCTTCAGTTAAGTTTTTTCTAAGCAACTGCACTTTCTGAAGCTGACTACAGGTCTTCAGGCAGTGCCTCCTTTTAGAGTTGATGGCACTTGATGTCTATAGATGTTGTTGGGGTAGAAGGGGGATTGTTATGCAGAAAGGCTCACGGGTGTGTGCTTGTTCCTATGGGAACCGGAGTCACTGCAGTCTGTCTTGTGCTCTGCCGATGGGGAGGCAGCAAAGGGTCACACCTGCAGGAAGCTGCAGATGGGACAGGTGACCAAGGACTGACCAATGCAGTGTTCCATCCCATACATGTGGGTACTCAGTATAAAGCTAAGGGATCACAGCAGTCAACCCTTTTTCCTTCATGGCTGGCATCCTTATAGGACACTGTTCACTCTCCTGCCTCCAACCCCTATCCATGCATTCCTGAATCCAGTTCCTGTCTCGTGTGGAGTCCAGTCCAGGACATTCAGGTGCCCACCCTGCCGTGCGAGCCCTACAAGCTACCACAGGACATCACACCATCCTGCGGTCATCATCAGGAAGTTCAATATTGCTTTTGTATATTTTTATTTCTACTATTAGTAACATTAGTATTACTATTTATTGTCCTATTCATTATTGTTGTTTTATTAAAGTTGTTTTAACTTTCCAACCCATAAGTCTCTCGCCCTTTTCTCCTCTCTTTCTCATTCTGGAAAAGGAAGGGGTTAATAGAGAGTATCTGCCATCCACTTTGAGCACTGGCCCAACCTTAAACACTGACAGACCTCTGGCTATGTTCATGAAATGAATGTGTGTGTTGGATCGTCTGTCACATCCCTCAGCTCATGATAAATACTTGGCATCAACCTGAAGACATTCTGCCCCTTTATTCAGTGCTAATATTCCTCAAGTTCTACAACGTCCTGTTAATGCCAGTGCAATGTCTGACCATTTGGTCTTTGTATCAGACTCTGTCCATCAGTGATTATAACAGATGACCTCAGGATGTCTTCTGAAGGATGCGTGTTCTAACAATCCCTGTGCTGAAAGTTACCTTTTCTGTAGGGATCTGTCCAGTGTTGACAAGTCACCTTGAAATAGAGGCTAACATATATGCCAACGTTTTTCTAAGAGAAAACTCCATTTTAAGCAACCACTTTGTAAACAGGTTTTAATGTCTTTTGCAAATATTGTCACAATAATTCCATGAGGGAGAACCATGCTAAAAAATTCCTCTGGGAACATTTGTGTACTTCCTTCTCTGAAAAGTTTATGAAAAAATCTGCTGAAAAAAACAAACACATTGTAGGAATATCTAGTCATCTCAAAGTCTTTCAAGCAACGCTTCAACAGCTGTTTGGTCTTTTCAGATCTTTCACATCTGCACAAGTTCATTTGGAATCATGTAATTGTGCTATTCCTTAAATATCGCATAAAAAGACTACAGTGCTTAGCAGTCAGAATAACTGACTTTAATCCTTGATTTGAGACTAGATCTCCTCAAGTATAAGTGCCTTTCTTTGTTTATTTACTTGATTTTTTCCTAGAGTATTTAAAAATCAAGTCCAAACCAAGCTTTGTTACTCTACAGTACTGACAATCAACTAAAAAAATAAATGCATCGTTTGTACATTTTAAGTTGGCAAGAAACATAAACTGTTCAGCTTATCATAGAAAAAATCAAGCAAATCATAGCTCAGTTTCAATTCAGATGTAGAATTTTGTCCTCTTCCATACAGACCAGCCTTTAATCCGGGCACAAAATATACGTCAACCATACCAGTGCAAGACCTCCAACTCACTATCAGGCTTCCTTGTAGTCGTGGCGTATTTTAAATACATTTGTGAACTATTGTGAAAATAACTGTTCCACTACAGTTCACAGATGTCATTATATAAACTTATATAACTATTTTTCCTTCAAATAGAAAATACATAGAAAAATGTGGGTGGAAAAAAAATCTCCAGAAATGTCCCCCTAATCAGCAGAAACTGGATTACAATTAAAATTTGTATTGCGTCATCCAGTTTTAATTTTATTATCGTTCTGTAAAAGACAGTCATTTTCCTGTGGAGAAAAGGTTTTCAGCTGAGAAAGATTCATAACGATGTGCAAATGGATCTGATCTAATTGTCCAATGCAGATACTATTTACCACTTGGTACATGGATTAGAACTGAATTTTCCATAGTCTGTTTTTTTTTTCTGGCCTGTCCCCCTCACTCACCACAATTTATAATTGAAAAACAATATTTTTTAGACCTTGCCACAAAGCCTAGAGACAACTACAAAAATTCTTCTATGCTCTACAAATTTACAGTTTCTTTAGTAATTTCAAATCAGAAATAGGGGAAAAGGCCACATTCCTAAAAATAATTCTTTTAGCAGAAAAAGAAGAGAGATCTTGGAGCAGGTGTTTTGGGGTAGGAATGCATATTTTATATCACTGCATACACTGAATTTATTTTTTCTATGAAAAAGACTCTGTCATGCTTCTTAATCTGACAGATTCAAAGAAATTATAGCTGGAAATTGATTTTCATTCTTTTTATTGCATGGATCACCTAGCTAAACACCCTGCAAGCAGCATATACATAAACATATGTATGTTTATATCACATATAGCAAAATCCCAGAATTATAAGTGAAACAAAATGCAAAAGGAGAAGAAAGAAAAGGAAATTTCAGCGTACCAGCTCCTTATATCCTGAACACTAAGTTTCCATTTATTTTTTTTTTTTATTTTATGCTGCTGTTAAAGAGTAAAATGAAGATTAGATTGTACATGAGAATTGCAATCCTAGAAGGTACAAGAGATCCACCCAGTCTTCAAAAGAATGACTGATGCACAATATTAACATACATACCACTAGCACCACATAATATCTTCTTGATATTTTTTCGTTCCAATATTGTGCTCTGCGTGCATCCATTACCATTTTTCCTAGATAACACTACAGAAAGGTCTATCCCTACAGACACACTTTAAATTTTTATTTTTTTTAGCAAATCAGGTAAAATCCTATGAAGTAATAAGTAGTGGCAGAATTAGAGATCTGTCTCCGCAATACTATTATTCTGATCAGTGATGAAGTTTTGCCAGTTTGTACTTAGGTTATGACCACAGGCTTTTCTCAGACTTCAAAAATCTTCCACATCTCCAGACAAAAGGCTTCACACTGGTTCAACACGAATGCAAAAAAAGTCTGTTCAACACTCTGAAGCATTCTTAACATAAATCATTACAGAAACAAGTATAAAGTTAGAATAAAAATCACATGATTTTCAAAAACACCCGCCAAACGCCTATGTGTGAACAGCTATCAATGACAAGTTTTCTCCTCTACCTGTCTTAAAGCCACTGTACTCATTTTCAAAACCCTGTGGCTGCCTTCTGCTGACTAAGACAGGTTCTTTTCCTCACACAAATACTTCCCAAAATAATTGCCTTGGCGGAAACAAAAAATATACTGTAACAGTTGGAGCCCCAAAAGCACAAGAGACAGGACACACTATAAATTTTTTTTCTGTAAGAAACAAGAATCACCACAAAAAAAATGGTATTTTGTGAAATTGTTTCAAGCATAGCTTTCCCTTGGAAAAAACAGTATCAAACATGCAAATAAAAAAGTAATTGTAAAGCGTATTCACAATATGAATGAAATTTAACAAGAACAAATGCTGACTTCAGCACCTAGGAAGGAGGAATGCTGGACACAAGTATAAACTGGGAGAGGAGTGGCTGGAGAGCAGCCCTGCAGAAAGGGGTCTGGGGGTGCTGGCCGGCAGCAGGCCCAACAGGAGCCAGCAGCGGGCCCTGGCAGCCAGGAGGGCAAACCCCACGCCGGGGTCCATCAAACACAGCGTAACCAGCCGGTCAAAAGAGGGGATTATCCCACCGTATTCAGCCTTGGTGCAGCCTCACCTCGAGTTCTGTGTGCAGTTCTGGGCCCCACAATTTAAGAAGGATGTTAAGGTACTTAGCTCTGTTGTTAAGTCCAGAGGACAATAAAACTAGTAGATCCAGAGATCGGATGCGTGGGAATGGTTCAAAGCGGCATCAGGGGATGTTCAGACTTGCCATTATGAAATATTTCTTTACCAAGAGGTTGATCAAACACTGCAACAGGCTGCCTAGGGACGTGATTGATGCCCCATGCCTGTCAGTGCCTTAAAAAGAGTCATTTGGACAATACGTTTCATAATATGCTTTAACTTTTGGTCAGCCCTGAAGTGGTCAGGCGGTTGGACTAAATGATCGTTATAGGACCCTTGCAACTGAACTACTCTATCCTATCCTATCCTATCGTATCCTATGCTATCCTATCCTACCCTATCCTATGCTATCCTATCCTGTTGTATTTGTCAAATAACAATATGGATTAAAATAATTTTACATTTTAATTCTGTACATTTCAAGGTGGTGAATTAACATAATCATTTAATTTGAGATCTCTTTCCTTTCAAATTGCTTTATTAATTTTTGAATTCCTAATTGTGGCCTCTGTGGAGATTACTAGAGACAAAATATTACACAGAACAAATTGAAGGTCTTTTCTGTCACTATTCATGTTAGTGTTTGTGTGCTTTTCAAAGACTGAAAAGGAACAAATGAAAGAATATATCACATTGCTACCAATTCAGATCCATTAGAGCTATGTTAGAAACTTTTAGTTTTATATGAGTTACTTCAATAAATTTAATATAAACCTGCAGTCAGGTACCTCTCTTTTCTATTTTTATGGCGAAAACAATGGTATGATCGTCAGTTGTTTAATGGAAGAACTAATAGCTATCCTCCAAATTTCATTTGGCCATGAAAAAAAAATTGGTGAAATTTTAGTATTTGTGTGTACTGTATTTTACATTTAATTTCTTAGTTCTTCTTACTTTAAATTTATTACAATTATAACCTTTGCAATGGATTTGTAATTAATATTTTGAGTTTGCTTTATTTTATTTTTTTAACTCCTGAACAGATTTTTCAGCAATTTTAATTTTCCTTTCCGCACATTATCAGGAAAGACTTTTCATGACAATGCAAGATAAATTTTCTATTTGGTTAGTTTGGGGTTTTGAGTTTGGTTTGTTTTTTTTTTTTTTAATCCATTCTTTTCTGCATCTTCTTTTTCTCAAACTAGACTTTAGCCCACATCGATTCCTAGAAGTTACTGCTAAAGGTAGTGGGTAATGGTAGCCCTCATGAAATTCAGTAACTGGTCAGACAGTACCCAGGTACTTTTTAAAAACCTAATAAAATACAAACTACAAGAACTACCTATTCAGTAAAATTAGCTATATGCAAAGCATAACTGCATCTTTCTTGCGGTTTCAAATTCATGTTTAATTAACTCAGCATTTAACAGTTTTCACTTTTACCTCACTGTATACATAGAGATTTTTTCAAGACTTTGTAAATTAAATTTCATAGTAACTGTACTCTAAGATTTTTGGTCCTATATTTTCACATGTGTTTTTAGATTTAGGTTATTATTCAGAATTGCTGGATACTCAACCAAACAAACAATACCAGTTGTTACCTGACTTTCATAGTGGCATAATATAAAGAAACAGTACCAAAGGAGGAACGGAAAACTATTTCTGTGTCTTTAGCATGCCTCTTTGCCAAATCTCTGTAACTTTGCAGGTAGTGTGTCTCAGCGTGGGGCAGAAGATTCAAAGGTCAAATCCCAAGCTTAAATAGGCATAAGATCACTTGGATAGAGAATGTTTGGGCTTTCCTATCACTTTATCCATGAGAATTCCATGCTGTGAGGCAACTTATTGCAGTGTGGAAGTGTTCAGATACTACAGAGACTTTCATAGTCTAAATTCAGGGGGCATGAAATAAAGAGGAAGGATAATCCTTCTGAATTTCTTGCATCACTAATCCCAGGTTCTATCACTTTGAGACAACAGAAGAAATGCAAACGTGCAGAAGCACTGGCTTATCTGTGTGCTCTTGGGCTTCTGGTTTCATTAATGACAACAATAGAATTGCTCACAGAGCCATCCACCTCAGTGAATCAAAGTACTCAAATCAAGTATAGGTAGTGTGAAAATTATTTGGTCTCCATAGGATCTCCTGACATCTAAAATTACTATTTATTTCTGTTCATCCATTTATATCAAAAAGGTAGCCAGCATTCTTTTAGAGATTTGTATAACAACATGAGTAAATCTCTGAAACAAGAAAAAAACCAGGTATTTTAGAACTACTTATAAATGAAAACCATTTTCCAATGTTTAAAGCAGAAGTATTCTGACTAAACAGACAAGTATTAGAGAAAATAAAAATTAATACATTTATTGATTTGAATAACTGGTGTTAATTAGGGCTTCTGCAACATTTACCTGTTTTTTGATACTCAACAATACAAAATTTCACAAAAAAATTAGTAATATTAACTCATGATACAAAAGTATAATCCACAACTATGATGTACACATGTAGCTTTAAATAGTGCCTCTCTTTTGGACTACAGCAATTGAATCTGATCTCTGGGCAGATCCTTATAGCACCTCTGAGACACAGAACAATTAGGGCCTGGTCGCTGCCCCTGATTCATGGAAATCTTAATTAAAAAAAGGAAAAAAAAAAAAGGATGTGTGTAAACCCCAGTCAAATCAATTCTTTGCTAAACCAAGAACTGTGATTTAGGCAAGCATTAAAATTTTAACAGTGAAATGCAAAACATAGGGTTCTAAGTAGTAGCAACTGAGAGGAAAATGTAGAGTGATTCATATAATGATATCACTCTTTTTTATAAACTTGTTTTTATTTAAAAATGCAAAATTCTCAGATAATAAAACAGAATGAATGAATTACTTATTTTTACTAAACTAGATATCTGAAGGAGTAGAAAAAAACTGCATGAGCACAACATAATACTGAAACCAAGAATTCCCAGATCTAAAAATGCATTTGCTAAACATCTGGTGGCAACGCCTAATTAGATGTATAATTATTTTAGAATCTTTGGGAAAAAACCTCTTGTCTACAGTACCAAAAAACAAAATGCTGTATAAGCAGTTTGATTATCTAAAATATCCCTTTTTAGAGACTATAAAAATACTAGTGTAAAATCCATGAATGATCCCAGACACAATATGATTTCAAAATTTTCTTTTGTAATATAAGAAGAGAAAATATTAAGAAAACAAAAATGGCTATGTGCTAGTGATAATATGAATTGAAATAGTGCACTAGCACTGATGTTCATACAAAAATGCTAAAGATGCTAATAGTCAACTGAAAACTAGTGCCTAACCCTTCAGTATGCATTAAGGTATTTAGTAGGTGTTGCTATCTTTGCTGATTTTTGCCTATTGTATCCAAATATTGTAACTGGGGCTTAACATGTAACATGGGCCATTACTTGCTTTCAAAATTTATTGATATTCTTTCTTCAAACAATAAGATTCTCTCTGAGAAAATAATCCTGTCTGCTGGACAAAATATCATGGATATAGAATGATCCTTTTCACTGAAGGGGGTGAAAGAGAAAGACATAAGAAACACAACACAAAGAGAAGACTATAGCATGACAAGGACTAAATATATGCATATATATACACACACACATACAAACACAGACACACACAAAATGTCTATAGAATCATAGAATCGCTG
>NW_009615677.1:18123-19740 GCF_000690535.1 Cariama cristata | reverse complement strand
ACCTCCGGGGATGGTGAGTCCACCACCTTCCGGGGGAGCCTGTTCCAACACTTAACGACTCTTACAGTGGAGAAGTTCTCCCTAATATCCAGCCTGAACTTCCCCTGGCACAACATGAGACCATTTCCTCTTGTCCTATTGCTACTTACCAGGGAGAAGAGACCAATCCCCACCTCGCTACAACCTACTTTCAGGGAAGTTGTAGAGGGCAATAAGATCTCCCCTCAGCCTCCTTTTCTGCAGACTAAACACCCCCAGCTCCCTCAGCCGCTCCTTGTAAGTCCTTGTAGTGAAGGGTCCAAAACCAAACACAGTATTCAAGGTGCGGCCCCACTAGCGCAGAGTACAGGGAGACAGTCACTTCCCTAGTCCTGCTGGCCACACTATTTCTGATACAGACCAGGACGCTGTTGGCCTTCTTGGGCAGCTGTGCACACTGCTGGCTTATGTTCAGTTGGCTGTCGACCAACACTCCTAGGTCTTTTTCCACCTGGCAGCTTTCTAGCCACTCCGTCCCCAAGCCTGTAGCATTATGTGGGGTTGTTGTGACCCAAGTGCAGGACCTGGCACTTGGCCTTGTTGAACCTCATACAGTTGGTCTCAGCCCATCGATCCAGCCTGTCCAGATCCCTCTGTAGAGCCTTCCTGTCCTCCAACAGATCAACACTCCCATTCAGCTTGGTGTTGTCTGCAAACTTACTGAGGGTGCACTCGATCCCCTCATCCAGATGGTCAATAAAGATGTTAAACAGTACTGGCCCCAACACTGAGCCCTGGGGAACATCACTGGTGACCAACCACCAGCTGGATTTAGTTCCGTTCATCACCACTCTCTGGGCTCGACCAGCCAGTGAGTTTTTTACCCACTGAGGGGTATGCCTGTCCAAGCCATGAGCTGCCAGCCTCTCCAGGAGAATGCCATGGGAGACGGTGTCAAAGGACCTACTAAAGTCCAGTTAGACCACATCCACAGCCTTTCCCTCATCCACCAAGCGAGTCACCTGGTCATAGAAGGAGATCAGGTTGGTCAAGTAGGACTTGCCTTTCATGAACCCATGCTGGCTGGACCTTATCCCCTGATTGTCCTTCACATGCCTTGTGATCTCACTCAGGATGATCTGCTCCATCACCTTCCCCGGCACCGAGGTCAGGCTGACAGTCCTGTAGTTCCCTGGATCCTCCTTCTAGCCCTTGTTGTAGATGGGCGTCACTTTGGCTAGCCTCCAGTTGTCTGGGACCTCCTCAGTTAGGCAGAACTGCTGGTAGATGACGGAGAGCAGCTTGGCAAGCACATCTGCCAACTCCTTCAGTATCCTTGAACAGATCCCATCCAGCCCCATAGACTTGTTCATGTCTAGGCGGAGCAGCAGATCATTAACTGCTTCCCATACATACATAAAAGCAACTCTGGGGACCGGTGCTGCTGCAGAGACAGACTAAACCACAAACAGAGAAGAAACTTATTATGCAACTTCATTCACATACAACGATGAATACCTGCTTTTACACTTGTGCCACCAACAAGTACGTCGATGCTGCAGAGAAAAGGTAGAAATCTACCAATGACAATGAGACAAACCCTGTCTAATCTTAGAAGATGAAGCTGGATACATCAGA
>NW_009615677.1:0-18033 GCF_000690535.1 Cariama cristata | reverse complement strand
GTGGGGAATTACACAGAAAAAGAAACAAAGTCTCTTCCTATTGAGGTCCAAAATAGTGCAAATTTCCAATGTCAAATGTAGTGCAAATTGTTGCTATAATCACAGTAGACCTTTAAAATCATACTTAATAATATAATCTAAATTCTGTTTTCATAATGAGTGATTAAAGATATTTGATGATAGTGTTTTTCATTTGTGAACTTTATATTAGTGATTAATGGTTACAAAAACATGCAACTCATTTAAAAATCAAGTTACATTATTTAGACAAATGACCTATTACTGAAGCAAATTCCACTATTAAAATGAACATATACACACAAGTCTAGTATTTTATTGCTGATTCTAACTTTTTTCCCTCCAGAACAAGGTTAAGAGAATACTATGACCAGTATTCAGGTGATAACAGATAACTTATCACTTTGCTAATTCTTCCCTTAAAGCGTTTTTAAAATGATGAAATATTCAATGTTAAATTGTTTTATTTTAAAAGAACTCACACTTCCTTAGAACTTGTATGTCTTTACCACATCTCCTATTCAGGTTTATATGCATCTGACGCATGCATCAGCAGTATGTGCAAGACGTTTACATAATAGAGATCTAAATAACAGCAACTTTATTTCTTTCCCTTTTTTTTGTCCTGGTTTTGTTTTAAACGGGAATTATGTTGTACATCACTTTCCATTGAATCTGCCACCATGATCCAGAGTCTCTCAAAGGAGAGGTTGCCCTAGCTTTCCATACATTCATTAAATAGCTCAGTAAAACAAACTTTTAAGGAAGTATAACTGCTGCTATTACTTCATAGGTTGGTTTTTTTTGGTTTGGTGTTTTGTTTTGTTTTTTTTTTTTTTTATGTAAGGAAAAAATGTAAAAAGTAAATAGAATTCCTTATGTAAGAAATAAACAGGAATTCATCCACTAATGGCGTTTAGCCATTTTGCCAGGAAAAGGAAAACCTGATGTTTTTATCATTGGTTTTGTGGAACAGAATCGAAATATACACTAATGACTGCCTTTTCTTCCAGCACAGAGAAAGTAGCCAAAAATTAAAGGAATTTTTTTCATAGATTTTTGAAATAATTTAAAAATCAATTAACTAATTGATTTCTTAATTGATGTTTATGTTGGTACTCCCAAACTACTCTATCAGATGACTTGCAGATGTGTCAAGAGGTCAATGATTTCACCTTGTGACACAGTGAGATATGAGTTTAATAGATTGCAGTTAGTAATCACCTTCTTGTTGTTGCATAAACATTTTTGTAAAAAAAAAGTTTTATATGATTTAACAATAAAAGAGGAAAGCTTCTGGATTGACTAACAACAGAAAGCTGTAGTCTTCTTAGCAGCAAAGTAAATGATTTGTAAAGTGTTACTTTTGTATTTGGTGTTATGAGAAACTACGTTCACTCAAACAGCTATACAATCTTTGGATCTAGCATTTTTAATAAAAGATCAGAAACTTTCTAAAACATAGTGTTTATCTGTCTTATTTTTACTATCTGGAAATTCAAGGAGCAATGCACATAACCAAACCCATTTATGAATGGGTAGTACGAGGGAGTACAATTCTATGTGTCAGTCATGGGTTTCTAGTATCCAATCCTGTGTGCAACTGTATGTCTACTGCCATAAGAAAGAGGAGTGCATAGTCACTAATTAAAGACTAAACATAACTTGTATTAGCTTAAGATAAAGATACTTTATGTGAAATTGACCTAAACCATTAAAAAAACCTTTTTTTAAATTCTTTATGACTGGAACATATATAAGTTTTATTTCAATCTTTCCTTACCACATTCACTGTTGCATATTGATGTACAGAAAGCTAGTGAAAGGGAGGAGGTAAAGGGGAGATGTACTATAGCTGATAAATGTAATTTAATATACAGAAAACAGAGTGTAGAGACCATAACCTCCTTCTGAGTCAGTGAGTTTCACAACAGGCAAGAGAGAAGACTGAATTCTTCCTTGGAGGGCTAAAATTAGAGCTAAGTGATAGCTGGCAAAACCAGCATACAAATATTCAGTTGAGTTTGATGAATCAGGGTAGGTTGTTCTCAAAGTGGTTTCGTCATTACAGAGAAGCTGAAAAAGTTTTAATGTTGAAACAAATCATATGGGAAGAAGAAAATTTGGTTAGTTTAACGTAGTATTTTGCACTAGGTCTTCAGGAATCACAGTGGAAGAATAAGCAGAGATCCATTTGTTTTCTTGATTTCTTGCACCTCTATGTTGCCTTAATAAAATAAATGAAAAATAAATGGGATAGATAGGATGTGTCAGGATGTACAACCCTCTTTTTGCCTATGGAAGTGTCCAGTTCTGGAAGAACAACAGCCAAGTATACTCAGTTCCCTGTCAGACCTAAAAAGCTGCTGTAGTTGTAGCCAAATTAAAACATCCACCTTTAAAATACAATGTTTATCACTGTCTAGAAATGTGTCACAGACAATCAGGGACATTTTCCTTTCAAAGTCATGCAGAATTTTCCGTAATGGTCCTATTAAAAGAAACGCTTACATATCAAAGAAGTTATTGAAAGCCATGGCAAGATGCTTCACCTACTTTTTTAACTTATTAGTGATATGGTAGTTTTAAAAAGTAGAGGAAATATTGTGCCATGGCTTCCAATGCTTTTGTGTTCTCAGTGTAAAATATGTTTCTCCTAAATCCTCTTTTAAAGTCAAATGTTTATCGACAGTATTATGCAGTATCAAATAACTATTTTATAGTAATTTTCATAAGAAGTTTTTCTTGTTTAATTACTACATTTCACTAATCTATTTTTTCCAATTAGTTATAAGCTAACTCAACTGATATTTGAAACTTTAATTACTAATGAATAATTTATGTATTTAAAATAATTAATATGAATATAATTTAGAGAACAAATCTTTATCTTCATTAATGTCTTACAGAGAATCTTTTCCAGAAACATTTTACAAAGTAGAATCCAATTATTAGCCTAAAGATGCACCTGTAAAGGCAGACATTTTCTAGAGAAGTTTAACCAAAAATGATCAAACATTGCATAATTTTTTCTTAATAACTAGTTATATAATTTAAAACCTGTCCAGGGCTCATATTCATCTCTGAAAGTTCACTTAATTCTCAGAGAAGTGACAACACAGTAATCTTACGTATTTATTTTTACTACTATGCAATTAACTTTATACACTGGCAAAATGCAGAGCAGGTACTGTTAATAAGCACAAGAATATGAGTCTATAATAATCTCTCACATTTAGGAGAACTTTTCTTCTTATGAAAGACCCCAATCACTTCTACATTCTCTGCTCAGACCATAAAAAACATTTTTGAAAGATGGGTTGACTTGTACAAGATGGATTTGCAGAAGAGATCAACTCATCAGTACTGTTGACATATTTTGGAAAGATGATAAAACCTGTTATTATAACATCTCTGACGACAAGACCTAGATTAAAATTGGGTAGAGGAAGCCAAAATGGTTTATTCACGACAGCAAACAGCCCCACAGTAGAGAAGAACAAATATAAGGACTTTGAGCTGAGCCTTGTGTGGCTCAGGCTGAAGTGCAGCGGGTATACAAATATTTTAATGTAATCATACTTTTGAAAACAAAGTTGTTATACTGATGTAAATTTTCAGTATATGGATAATTCTACAACTGCCTGTAAATGTAGAAGATGAAAGGTGGAAAACATCAAATTGACACAGTATTGTTATCTCCTGTTTAATCAATGTGGACAAGTAATTTCTGAAATTTCTGAAACAAGGATATTTTCTGGAATGTGTCAAGTATCTCTGTGCTTTGTTGTTCTCACCATGCCAAGAAGCATTATTTTATTAAAAGTCTGGTTTCTAAAATTACTCAGAGAAATGACTAGGCAAATAAGAATAATTTTTTTTCAAATTAGGTGCAAAATTATTTAAAAGGATTTTGGGATACATCCTGTGTAAAAGAGAGAAGAAAAATGTGAAATAAACCTGATATTGATAATTCTTCTGATTTCACTGAAAATCCTCTAACTGGCCAAAACTCAAAATGAACACATCCTGGTTTCTTGTCACTTGAGGTGCAGAGTATTTTGGATTTATGTTATCTTTGTTAGAGGAATCTGTGGGACAGTCTTCATGGCACAGAATTTTGATAGTAGTGTCATCACAGAATGTAATACTGGAATGGTAGTCGGGAACACTTAATTTAATACTACTGCAAAAGTAGTATTGATCAAAATACTAAGAGAAACCTCCCTCTAACTCTGAAATTCTAGGCTTGTTCAACTCATCTCCATCACAGCAAAGCATAATTCAGAAAGGTATGATGAGGTACTAACAACGAAGTTATAAAATATAGTTATAAAATTATAAAAAATTGTTATGGTACTGCACTGAACCAGAAACTGTTGAAAATATGCATTTAATGTATATCATGAATACACTGAATTTCTTGGAAAATAGGAATTGGTATCTAAAAGTTAATAAAGCAGTGCCCTGTGCGGATCCATACATTATAAAATAGGAAAATTATTTTGAGAAATAATGAAATGTATTCATTCTCTGTAGGATTCTGCAGGACCACCAAGAAGCATACTCACAGAAGAGCAATAGCAAAGACCTAAGATCCATAAATTATAAATTAGCAAGGGAGAGGATATTACAGCTAAAAAAGGCAACTGTTAAATATATTTGATCAGAAAGAAAAGGTCAAACATACTGGCTGCCAGGCCCTTTCCCTTCCTCCACACTTGCAGTAACAGGATTATTTGGAAGTATTTTAGAAGACATACTGCGTCCCACTTCTTACAGATTTCTACAGTTCGCAAATGAGCTTTGTATTTCTAGTTTACCTAAAAACTCAAGAGTGAATCTGGTTGTTGCTCTCTGGCCAAAATTACTCACATCACTAGCATTTCCCACAAGATGGAAGAAGAAATACGGATCATTGCTTGTGTAATACCCTGTTTGCACCGCGTTCTTTACTGTTCAACTTACAACAAATGGGATGCACAGAAACACCAGGGATCTGATGCGCATAACATTATTTAAGGGGACAATAATGCACAACTAACACTTTGAAGAGAGCTTGAGTTTTACATTCAGCAGCCTCCAGGATTTATTTACAATGCAAAAAATACCTCATGAAAACTTATTCTCTGTATTCAGCATGTTATCCATTCCCTGTTCCCAAGGTTGCTCTGCGCCAAATAAGATCTGCTTCTCAGCTTCTGGTTGAAGATTTATCTAATTGCCTCCTTGTCCCCTAGTTTCCTGAAGAATTTCATTCATAGCTGTACAAATACCTTCCCCTGCCTCACTAATCCTTATCACTTTCTCCTATCCTTTCTCTTTCATACTGATGTCTATCGTCCTAGATGGGGGCAAAATTATAGCTGGTTTCTTCATAACTAGAAAGGCATAATTCCATAACTTTTTCAACCCAGTATGAAGACATTTGGGGTTTTGTAGTGTTTATGCATACATGTCTCAGATGTCCTAATTTAGATTGTGTATCTTTTGTAGAAAAGTCTGGCATTGTTTTGTAAACTGTTGTCTGTTTCTGTTGTGCTGCACAAATGAAAAGTATCTTGCAAAAGCTACATGCTAGAGAACTGTGCAGACAAAATCTGATATGTTGATTATTTTGTGAGTTCATATTTTCATCAAGCAGGATTATTGCTTTTCTTTTCCTTCTCTCCTTTTCTCAGAAGTCTTCACTGTTTTGCTTCTATAGAAGTATCTGCAAGACAAATGGCTTAATACTGATATTCAACATGTTCAATAACAAAGATTCTTCACAACTGCACGTCTTCAAAACATGTAGCAGCTGAGGAAAAGATTTCAGAAATTGTGTCACTAGCAGCTCTCAAGAATAAGATTAACCTATCAGTTATTCCAAAATAATGTTAGAAATAGATTGTCTTTGCTTTGGTGTTATTTTATTTTAAAGGTAGTCATTTCCTGTAATATATTTGATGAGAGATGTTTGATTTAGAATAATTGATTTTCTGACACTTTTTCAAATGAGCAAGTCAGGATAAAGCATTGTATTTCTTTGCTATAGACCTGATACTCTGGTTCTTTCTGCAACATTTTGGTAAATTTGTTAAAAAAATAAATTGAAATGTACAATGAGAGTCACTATTTTTTTTGTGTGTGTGATACTGAACATACAAAAGATATGTAATTCTTGGTTTAGTATCATATCAGTAATTTTAAAAAAAAATTCAAGACATAGAATCATAGAATTGTTTAGGTTGGAAAGGATCATCAAAGAGCATCTAGTCCAGTTGCCCTGCCATGGGCAGAGACATGGGGTTGCTCAAAACCCCATCCAACCTGATGTTGAACGTTTCCAATGATGGGGCATCCACAACTTCTCTGGGCAGCCTGTTCCAGTGTCTCACCACTCTCATCATAAAAAAATTCTTCCTTATGCCTGATTTAATTACAAATCCCTTGTCATGTCACTACAGGCCATGGTAAAAAGTTTTTCTCCATCTTTCTTGTAAGCCCCTTTATATATTGAAAGGCTGCAATAAAGTCTCCACAGGGTCTTCTCTTCTCCAGACTAAATAGCACCAACGGTCTCAGCTTGTCTTCATAGGAGAGGTGCTCCAGCCCTCCAGTCATCTTCATGGCTCTCCTCTGGACCCACTCAAACAGGACCATATCTTTCTTTTACTGGGGAACCCAGATCTGCATGCAGTACTGCAGGTGGGATCTCGTGAGAGCAGAGGGGCAGAATCAGCTTCCTTGACCTGTGGACCACACTTCTTTTGATGCAGCCAATGATACGGTTGGTTTTCTGGACTGCAAGTGCACATTGCCAGCTCATGTCCAGTTTTTCATTCACCAGTATCCCCAAGTCGTTTTCTGCAGGGTGGCTTTCAATCAGTTAATCACCTAGTCTGTATTGATGAATTAATAATATAAGTTTTATAATTCCCTAAGTTACCTTATTATGATATAATCATGTTATTTGATGGAGGCGGTTGTCAAGTTTTACTTTCTAAACCTAGACCATTATTCAAATTTTACTTTAGAAACAACCAAAAAAAAGCCATCCCCCAAAACATTTTTTTTAACTGAAAACTGGAGTATGCAATGGTTCACCCAGCTGGACATTGCTACCAGGCAAAATGCAAACTATGCGATACAGATGTATGTGTAAATTGAGGCTAACAATTCCGAAAGATAAATAAATAAACAAATAAATAGATAAATCCACAAGCAATGATAAATACAATTTGTCATTTCTGTGGTATCTTGTGGCAAATAAACTCCAATTTTGTATGAAAATGCAGGACAGTATTTCCACAGAACTATACACAGTATATACCTGACTCTTAACATTCAGTTCACCAACACAAAAGAAGAAAAATGCAGATCTGAAACTGGAAGACGACTATCTGCCATCATCAAAGGTAAGTTATGCTATGATTTACTGTATTAGCTATTCCAACAGAAAGGTTTTAGTAATTTTCCTGCTATTTTAAATATACCATATTTCAGATGCACATCTTCAGAAAAGTCACATTGACAAAACTGCCCAAATAATTCAACAAACCAAGAAAACTGGCAGTTACACCATTGTTTAATTAGTACCATATTGCATCATGTGTAAGACTAAATTTAAATTGCAATACACTCAAGTACATGTTCATATTGACCATACTTATCTAGTCCCATCACCAGATGAATGTTAGACACACAACCAACAAACAAAATAGTTTAAATCAATTATAGCAACTGTAGCTGCTTTCATGGACATCAAAGGTTATAAATCAGTGCTGCTGTGTATTGGTGTCCTAAATTTTTTTTCGGTATTAAGCATTTATCTGTGTAGCTCTGAATCTCACAAGTTTCACTGTATTCACACTATATTTATTTACTCAGATTTTTGTATATTTTCTAATATTAAAGTAATAGGTTGACATAGTTTCTTAATTTCATAAGTTCCTAACAAAGTTTTGATTCCCTAGAGCAAAGTATGTATATTTGCTGCTAGCCTTTGTTTACTCAATCCAAATCAAAGTGTTCTGTTTTCGAGACAAAATTTTCCAACATATGTTTGAGTTAATCTCTTTTTGGGATTAGGTGTCTTTTGGTTAGTCAAACTTAAGTAAACACACTTACAGCTATCTGTAGTTTGTATCATAAAGTCACCCTTTCCAAGTGAACTAAGGTCCCTGAACTGCACATTGGCTATGCATCTAAGTAATTTTCTTGTAAATTAAGTTTGAAAAGTTAAAGATTTTTCCTATGAGAGACACTGTCATTGATATTAAATATTATTAACAATACTGTTCCTACCACTGATTGAACATCAGGCATTTTTCAGAGCATGACATTTTTGCTACTAAAAGCCAAAAGCAAAATTCCTTTGTCCCACAGGAGTATTAGGTAACCCAGACTGCCAGTAATCTGACCTGCAGATGATATCTCCTGAAGCAAACTGTCCTCTATCAGGAGCCAACCAATAGATATGCTACTAACCAAATCCAGTCCCACATCTGGTTTTTATTCTGTCTGAAGAATCTCACCACAGCTAGATGCTCAGAGATGTAAGGTACACCTTAACTATCTAATCCATCCTGGACCTTTACAGTGATATGGGTCAAAGAAGAATTCGAGAAGAGAGTAAGAGGGTTGTGCCTGACACTGTCCAGGTCTGCAGGATAGAGAAATGTTTTAAAACATAGCAGATAGCTACCGGAGGATTTTTCATTATCTGTTAAAATGCTTAACTTCAGATTACATGCATAAGGTATTTTATGACTGCCATGGAGCCCACATACCTCCTTATGTTTGAATTCATATAGTCATAAAGTAGATAATAATAACCTAAGCTTGAATAATATAATCAACATCTTATAGGAGATTCCTGTAGAAATTAACAAAATTTCACAAACACATGCATCAAAATAAAAAGTAGAGCTAAAAGATTTTGAAGAATTGTACATTAGAGTGACAAGAAGCTGTGCTACGCAACTTACTTAAGAGAAAATTATCATAAATTATGGCATTCTCATACTTGGTTTTGATTTTATTACAATGAATTGTCCTGCTTAATCTCTTCCCCCAACAGAGATTCCTTAAGTCTTTCTAGATAAACAGGGTACTCTAGGGGATCTGTTCAAGCTAAAATGATTGTTATCACAAACATTTAACAAAAAAACAGCTTATCAGAAAAACATTGCCTTGCTTTTTTCCTCTCCATTTTACATTCTGTTTTTTTCCTATGAATTTTATAATAGCTATACAGACTCACACCTGAAGTTCTCATTGGTTGTATCTCTTAGCAGAACTAGACCAAAAACATGTTAGTTTTCCTGTTGCAGTGGGTTTTGCAATTATTGTTAAAATAATTTGTACTTTTACAGCTTTTAATAGTCTTACAGAGTTCCCATCTTGTCAGCTGTAACAGTCTCCTTTCTAATTCAAATTAAAATGATATTTTATATCCATCCTTTAAAAAAACCCAACATCAATCCATCTTGCTTAAATGAGCTAGGTTTCATTAAGGACTACAGTTCATTCTAGCTACATTATTGATGTATTGTCATTAAGGAAGGCCAATCCGATTAAGGAACATTGCATGTGTTTTGATATAGTGTCCATGTATATGAAAAGCATGTGTTACCCAAGGATACTTAACATTTGCTTCTGCAAACTCCTGTTAGAAAACAAGAAAACAAAAAAGTTCTAGGAACACCATTATTCTGAAATAAAACTTCAGCTGCTGCAGTTACTCACCAGTCTTCCCTCAGACCTCATAGAAAGTATTTTTGCTGCCTGTGAATATGAATTGTCAGTAGCTCCCTCATTGTTCTTTCTTCAGTCCTTAAAATATTTGAATTCTCTTTGCATGTGTCCTTTACGAGGATTTTAAATACACAGCTTTTGGAATATATGTTATAAAATCCACTGGAGAACTAATTTCTGTGAGATCACACATTTACTTGTATGTAAAATGGCTGCATCTACTGACATTTTTCAATAGATTAGAAGTAGGCAACTGCTTAAGTAAATATACTAAATCTAGACCCAAATAACCCTGCACTCAGCTATAGCCTTTTTTTTCTGTGTATGGTATCACAGGACATTAAGCTTTTTACCATTGCTAGCAATGAACCACTACAGAGATAAATCTTCTCAAAATTTTTGTAACCTGAGTTACAAAATTTAGAATTCAATTTCAAGGCATAAAAATTAGGAAACTTATGTTAAAAAAAAAAAAAAAAGTGAAGAATAGCTAGGAGAATGAAACCTTAAGCAATATCATGAAGGACATTCACTTAAGGACATCCTACAAGAAGCACGGGTCGGTGGATACCACCTGACAGAAAAAAAACTTAAGAAAGATATTCAGTATGGCTAAACAGCACGGTAAGGAACGTTGTTAGAAAACAGAGGTCATGTTTCGAAAATCTGGACATCCTTACAAGTGACTACTACAAGGAGAATCAAACTGTGGCAGATTAAATGTAAAAACACAATAAGACTGTCCAAGAGTTTGTGATGTAGCTAGTAAAAAGAGTCAAAAACAGTAAGAACATTTCCTCTGAATACTTCAGCAGCAAGAAGCTTGCCAGGCTGTCTGTACGGCCAACTCCTGATCAGACTTTAAAGGAACATTCAGAGAAGATAAGGTTACCGTGGAAACACAAAAGTATTCTCTGTTCATCGCAGAAGAAATTTGGAAGATTCCCATGCTGGCAACCTACTCCATGGGAACTCAGGGGATCTGTTTGAACATAAGGCAACTGCAGGAGAATTTATCTAACAAACAGATAAAAATGGCAGTAATAAGTTGCCAGGATGAGAGAGCATTTATGAAAGAGTTTTGAAAGAATTCAAGGATGAAATATGAATTTTGACTACTCACAATTTCTCGATACTCAAGAGCAAGAAGATTGTACACCTACATGTTGCCTTCTTTACTTCTTTTTTTTTGTTTTTTTTTTTTTTGTTTTTTCTTTTTTTTTTTTTTTTTTTTTTTTTTTTTTTAAGGTTTGCAAAGAGATCTAATCATCTGGTCCATAAGCCTGACATCTGTTTGCGGCATATTAGGAGAAACAGCAGTAACGAAGAGAACCAAAACGTACGTGCTTAA
The DNA here is from genome assembly GCF_000690535.1 of Cariama cristata. NCBI lineage: Eukaryota > Metazoa > Chordata > Aves > Cariamiformes > Cariamidae > Cariama > Cariama cristata. The sequence goes on along the minus strand of NW_009615677.1, from coordinate 6,923 downwards.
TGTGAAGCAAGGTAACCCATGTACTTGGTAAATAAATAGAAACTGTATCTGCACATACTTAATGCTGTCTGTAAAAAGTTTTGAAGGAAACAAAGATGTTCAGAGGATTGGAATGGCTTATATACAAAGACCAACTAAATAGACTAAAACTCTTCAGTCTGGAAAACGTTGAATTTCTGCTGTGCTTTTCTAGAGGATATATAGAGCATCATAACCATGAAGATTACTTGTTCACCATTTCCTTACACACAGCAATTAAGGGGTATCAGAACAAAGAAGAGGGTGTATTTCCTCAGAATGCTTCTTCTGTAGTACACCTGTGGTAATGGTTCCTAATGGACAGTTCAGGAAAGACTGAAAAGTATCTGGAAGAACCCCCTCCAGAAGGCTACTAAATACATAATCATCAACAGCCTCAAGAGGTGCTGTGAAGTGAAAGCAGCTGGACACTGGAAAAATACAGAAGAAAAGTAATGTATGTCTGCTCTCAGCCTCTGTTTATAGACACCGTTGGTATTAATGGTTCTCTGGTCTGACCCTGTACAGCTATTACACAGTTAGACTGTCTTTTCTTCTTACAATGTTACAACGGGCATCAGGCAATCAGCTGGTGGTCTCCTTCACTGAACAGTGTTTCCTATTGTCTTAGCTCTGCAACTCTGTTCTTCTAGAGCTTCCAAAAATCATTAGAAACTCAGTTTTCCCCATGTTTCAACTGAACCACCAACAATTCTTAAAGACTAAGAGAAGTTTGCAGTTAGCACTATCTTTTGCACTGATGGTTTAGATCAACAACTAGTAATCTTACGCTATTACTTCTCCAGTAGCTAGGTAACTGCAAGCACATCAGTAAAACTCTATTTTTTTTATTCGCAGAAGAAAATCAGTAAAAATTTCTCTTACTGTCACCTGGATTTTTCTCATTCTACTTCTTTTAATAAGACACAAGATTTCTGCACACAACTTACGTCCTGAACTTGTCATCTGATGTGACAAGTAGGTTCATGTGCATGAACTTAACTACCACAGCCAAAATAGACTTACTCTTTTCCAAATCTGGGTTCTGTTCAGTTCTATGATTACATATTTCTCCACCTAAGACATGTTCATAAGGTCTGACCAGGAGATTAGGAAGTGTTTAAAATATAAGGCCCACCCCCAAAAGATTGTCCTAACTTCTCTTGTCTCTCCAACCAAAGGTCCACAAAAGACTCTGCATGAAAAAAACTTCAAAATAGAGCCTTATTGTTTCCTGGAAGTAAAGCCGATAACCAAAATACAACTTTAAAAAACCTTCAGTATTGGATAGATGGCACCTGGAATTTGCAGCAATTCGCCTAAAACCCTGAAACTTAGAATCACGTGGAAAATGAAAACACAAACATATGACTTAATAAACTTGTTTCTGCTAACAGAATGTAAGATGGTTACTCATTTACTAAACCTGTTGTTGATGATTTGATGGATCTACATTTTTACAGAGAAAAAAACAAAGTCAAGGAGAGGAGAGAACTGTCTAATTAATTCATAAGAGTTTTAATAAGTTCTAATCTTATTTGGGATCCACTCCAACAACCTTCTAAAACAACAGAAAGACTTCTCGAATTCAGTGGTAGCTGAATAAAACCTTTTAAATACAAATCTTGACACTACTTTAATTATGGATCTTCTCTGGCACCTCCGTGTAAAATAATACTTCTGCAAAGTGGTTTTGTCAAGAAAACACTGTGTCCTTTTGATATACAATGGCAAGCAACAATTAAAGTAATTACTCCCAGTTCTCCTTTAATAATTATGTAATTTGTTGTACAAGTAATTAAACTATTGCAATTTAATAGAATGAAGATGCAAAACATATTTAATTTATATTCATAACTGCACTAGTTTTTCATTGCCTTTGTAGCTAGCTAAATTTTACTACAAACTGCAATAGGTTTCATTATTCATATAGACTTTATTGACAACACCATCAAGTGTCTCAAACATTATTTACACTGGGCAATCAGAATACTATTTTGGAGAACCTTATGTATAACAACTATTCTAAATTCAACCAAAAATTAGTCTGAAAGTTGTGTATAAATTTATACGGAATTCCAATACCCACTGATACATTTAAGCAATTTCCAGACATAAATTATTTGCATTGCATCTCCATGTTTGGTGTAATTTATGGTTTTAAATGCAGATATTCTGCAGTGTTTTGCTTGTCTAGGATAATTTATTTTTCAGTGCATCTGAGGTGGTCTTCAACTGCAATATCAAAGGATATTAATTTAGAGGTGGCAGTGTGAAAGAATTTTAGCTTACCTGCTCTTGTTTCTCTAATCAATACAATTATCCCTAATCAATTTTAAGATGGTACACTGTTCTGTGTACTGATGGGTAGTCCAATTGCAACAATAATTTAGCAGGTTCTTGTAACATTTGACTCAGATTTTAGATTCAATGTGAATTTTTCTTGGCTCTGTCATGGATGGAATTAGCTAATTACTCATCTTGAATGAGGACATATTCAATCTTTAGTTCCTTCATCGAGTTCCCTTTCCCTAATGAAAGCTGACATCAACTCAACTTACTTAATAAATGTACAAAGTTTATAAGCATTCTAGACAATGCAATTTACAATTTAAACAACCAAATTACTTTCTGGCAATGTCACAATTGCCGCCCTGGTTAGACCAATAGTCTAGCTGTTTATTGACATGTCACCTGCAGTGTACATCATCAGATCTATTAGGAAAAAAATTAAGATCCCTCACTGTATTCAGTTACTGTTTCTAGAACAAAAGATCATCTATAAATCAGTCTTATCTTCCTCATCACCCAATATTTCAACAACCTTTGTGCTATTCTCAGATTTAGTAATTTTGTATTTATTTCAAACAACTTGATGAAAAAAGAACTTGCAATCTCAGCAAAAACATGTGAAGTAAAAACCAATATGATTACTTCTTGAGATCTGTGGTAGAAATAGAGGAAAACAATATAAATTATAATCTTTTAGTGATGAAAGGAAAAAAAAAAACAAAGCACCCTTGCTGTCTTTTAGACTGCACTGTAAGAATTTTTGTAGTTTTATAGTATAAACACACATGTTGAATCATAAGATATTAATTTATCTTTTCTCTCAGTTTATGAGTTTACGGCTATATATAGCAACTAAATCTGTATAGGATAACATAGCTAAATATACTACCAATACAATTTTAGATTGAGTTATATTTTTAGGTAAAATTGGAAAACTATATGGATGGCTATAAATAGACAGGTATCGATTGCTAGCTGTGGACACTGTGAAAAATATGCACCCACTATTTTAGGTCCTCATATTTGTATTCCATTAATGTCTTTTACAGTCAGGACTATTCATGTATGTTCAATATAAATGAAAATGTTTCACATTGTTCCGTTTCTTTTCCAACTTAATGGTAATATGCTGCTCCTTGAAATCCTTCAGATTTCCCTCTTATTGTTATCATACCAATGATGTGTTTCAACACTGCATTGACTGACTTAAATCTAGACACTGTTTTTTATAGTCATTGATTCTATATTGCTAACACAAACTTGTGAAATAGAAATTAAATAAAAAAGTAATTTAGAAATAAATCTTTCAAAAGGGCCAAAGAGTGCCCATAGGTCTCAGGTTTTAGTGGAAAAGCTATGCTACCGTAAGCTGTAAGAGATGTCTTGTTTTGTTTCTTTAACTTGGTTTCATCTATGGAAATTACATTATCACATCTTAATATGAATTATTTTACTGTCACCTTATTATCTAGATTTGTATTTATCTGAATTACTTTCGTACACATTAAATATATAATAATATGTTCATCACTATTTAACCATGAGTATTTGGCATTGTATGATTTTATAATATCAAAGTTAATTACTGAGATTCAACTTCTGTAAAGTCTAGTGATTAAACAATTTTTAACATAATCAAGGCCAAGTCTGCAAGACTGTAATTCTGAAGGCAATTGAATGGGTAAAGAATCATGTATGTGCAGGAAGGGAAAAAAAGCAACTTAGATTCTACGTCTCATGAATGATCACAGCAGACTCCCAAAATTTCAGACTTCGCAAAATTGGAGACCTAAAGAGGACAACCTACCGAAGAAACTGTTTATGAATAGGTCACCAGAGCACAATGCTGTGAATCAGAGAGCACTCAGGTAAAGCTGTGGTGGACAAAGGTGGCCATTTGCCTTAAACATGTCTTGGTACACCAGATGTGAGCTGTGCTGCACATGTTCCAGAATTTCTTCCTGTGGTTTTGCAGCAGCCAACAGCATCGAGAAAAACAGTCTCCCTGTGCATTTTGTGGTGAGAAAAGACAAGAACCAGACACCTGTTTCCAGCCCTGCAGAAGACTGAACAGACAATTCAGAGAACTGAACAACTAACTCTACATGGCTAGTTCATCGACCTTGGGGAGGGTGTTGGTTGATGTGACCCCTGCAACAGTCTAACGCGACCACCCAGAACCCACCAAGTGTGCATCAAACCAGATCATGCCCACCATGCATATGCATGCATTTTCTTGGAACTGCGTGGAGAGTTTGGGACTTGAACTGTACAAAAGGGTAGCACCAGAAGCTGGTAGCAGGAGGACCCCCACCACAAATATAATAGAAGAAAGAGATCCAACAGGATGACGCTGGAAGCGTGGGTGGTGAAATATTTATCTGTTTCTCTCTCTCCCTCTTTCTCTCTTTCCTCTCTCCTCCTCCTCTCTTTTTTTTTATGACTAATTTTGAGTAATACATATGGCACAGTACTTGTTACATCCAGTTATGTTATCCAGTTAAGTAGTTGTCATTGAGTTCCTTGTGTGTTGTATTAATAAATTCTAAAACTTGTTGGCTGGTGTTGTTTCATCCTAATTCAGTACGAGGGAATCACGAACTTCATCACTAATCCCAAGGGGAAGGAGGTCATCCTACGAGCTCCTTTTGGGTCGCAACATTACAGAAGACTTGTACAAATACTACCAGAATATATACATATATTTATGTCTGATTAAAAAATGGATTTTGTGAAACTAAGTGTGCAAGTAATTAAACACATAGATAGGAAGCAATTACTTCCTTCCCTACATAGACTAACTTGATGATCTCATTTGTGGCAGCTATGACATCGCTTGTTGCAAATGCAGAGAAACTGTCTGGGATTGTAGGTGTTCTTACTCCTGTAGAGTGTGATATGGGTGGCTGGAAAATGGTCAATGGTCAATGACCAACAAAACCAAATAATCCTTCAGACACATTCAAGGCTATAACGATTTCTTTCCATCCCACTTCCACTGTCTACAGAAAATATTGACCTTCAAGAACAATAGAAGCCATTGCAGTGTGTCACTTTCATGTAATTTCTTGAAATGTCAGAGGTGAAGTAACTGCTTGAGAAACAGAATCTAAATGTGAAATGATTTTTGAAAGCAAAGGAAACATGATGAAACTTTACAACTTAGATCTCCATATTTGCATTATGGAAATTTTCAAATTCATGATGGTGACTTCTGCAAACTTTGAGCATACCTCACACATATTTTATATTTTAAATACAATTAGGACTTAAGATTTACTTTAATACATAACTCAGTTCCATAGTTATTGTTGATTTCTTGATTTCTCAGAAATATTGCCTCATTGTTTTCTACCCACTTTTTTTTTTTTTTTCCCCACTGCAATACACCCTTGTTTAGAAATGGCATTTTAAGATGTCAAGGTGGTAAAAGTATAAAACAAAACTAATAGTACTATAGAAAGTTATAGATCAAAAAAATGAACAGATCTGGGGGACCCTGTAAAACTAAACCAAGCCTGTAAAGCTAAATCAGAGCACTTTTCGCTTATAATGTAAATTTACATTTTAATGTAATAATAATCTTATGCTGGTTAAAAAATTCTGAATACTGCAATATTTAGGATTATCAGAATATCAAAATTATAATAGGCACCTTAAAAAAGAATACACTAAGGCTTGTAAATTAATCATATTCTCTGTACTGATGTTTACATATTATCTTAATGTGTTTATTTTTAGTTCTTCTCTTTAAGACTGAGAAAAGGTAAAATTCTCTCCTCTTTGCTGTCCTTGTCTCTTTTACCTGTCATTCTTACAGTAGCAGGACTTATGCAGTTCAATTTTAGAGTTTCTCTGATTAACTCTAATGTCTTTTAATTCAATGACCAAAGTGAAAAAAGGGAGAGCTCTTTTTCCCCGTCATCATTCAGTATTTGAAGTAGTCCTAGCGTGATACTATAGTTGAAGTTTGTTCATTTTTAAAACAATGCTGAAGAGTGCATTGAGATGTGCTTAAACTTGGAGTTCTCCAAGCCTTAGGCATAACATTTTGGTCTCAAGAACATTTATACAGTATTTCTTCTGATGTAGAGAAAAATTCAGAGCAGTGGACCTCAGCTGATATGTCTTCAGTGTTTCTCTCTTCTCTCAACACAATTCTTCTTCATCCACCAGTATTTTTCCCCTCACTGGTTCTAACTTACATTGTAAATCAGCACAGTTAGAAAAATAAAAGAAAGGGGAAGATGAAATAGTAATTGTCTATATATCCAAAATGTAAAAAACACCCACAATTGTTGCTAACCTGAGAATCAGAGAAGCCCCATATGCTGTTCAAGCATTGCTATTTTTGATACTAAGTCAAAATCATATGCAGTTCTCTGTGTGATTTGAGAGGAGGCAAACTCTCTTTGCTCTGTGTAAAGTGCATATACTCCGTACTGTAGAACATCATGCTGAGTACATAAACTGGGAGGGAGTTGGCCAGGAGGGGCTGACTGCTGCTCAGGGACTGGTTGGGCATTGGTCAGCAGGTGGTGAGCAATTGCATTGTGCATCACCTGTTTTTTTTCTTGGGTTTTATATTTCTCTCTCTCTTTGTTATCTCCCTT
>NW_009615676.1:37418-46556 GCF_000690535.1 Cariama cristata | reverse complement strand
TATATTAAATGATAAATTATAAATTACAAGCATTGTCACATATATATCCTCCTATGTTGTTGTGTAGTCTACTGCTATTGCTATATTTATTGAAGGTTTATTCCATGTATTCATTGAATATTCATATACCACTAATGTATAACAATAGCTTTATTTTTCACTTTTAAAACTGAACTTAGACATGAAAAAAGTTATAAAATCAAAGTTACCTTAATATTTACCTTACCTATCTTATCAATATGTACCTCAAACCTTTTTTGTTCCTGCAAGAAACAAGCCCTTTTCCAAATTTCCTGAACTTTTATTATGGGTGTCAAGTTTTACTCTTTAAAGTCTTTTAACATCTAGAGTTAGAAATAGCTAAAGCTGTTTCTAACAAGTAAGTTAAGTAATGAAAGTCTTGCAGTGGTAAAGTCAAAAGTGGAGATTGCTAAAAATTAATGAAGTTTCCCTTAATGAAAGGATCTAATTTGTAGCTTGGTATGCCAGCTCCTTGGAAGACAGTCTTTTTGCTGTCAAAGACTGTGTATTATCAGCTGTGGCATGCTGGTAATACGATACACAGACATACACACAAAAATAGACATTTACATGTATATATAAACTTAAAAAACACACCTGGTGAACGGGAAGAGAAAGCCTTTGTCCGTCTAAATGTTTTCCAGAATTAGCAGTAAGTGAAAACGTTAAAGGAAATGTTAGATTTGTGTAGGCATGGCTTTAATTAATGCAAGTCTATGTTCTGTAAGTGTTGTGTTTGTAAAATTTATAAAAGAGCACTAAACTGCATTAGGGTAATTTATGGACCAAATAAATGTCAGTTGCTAAGGTAAACTGGTGTTGGAAACAGTGTAACTAGGATAAAAAAGTGAAGAACTAGAGTAAATTGTAAACATTGTAAGAACAGTGATACAATTGTTTCTTTATATCCACCCAAACAAGTATAAGTTCGTTTACAATATATTTGTTAACAGTCTCAGGCTAATAAACCAACACTTACAGAGCAATTTTGGACACTTTCCAGCTCTCTGTTTTGTGTAGCGATAAGTTAGGCCAGTCCTTTTTTTCTTAAATAAGAGGGGGGGAGAAAAAAAAAGGAATCTGTATTCCTGGCTCCTTTAGAAGGTTGTTAAATTTGCCGTTTGGCATTTCAGAGCAGTGTTTTGCATTGTGCTCAATTAGTGCAGACGAAGCAATTGAAGCGCCAGTTCCCGAAATGTACCTAATTACTATAAAACACTGAGCGATCCATTCATTCTGCCTTTCTGGCTCCGTGGGTGCCAGCCACAGAGACTCCAGCAACTTCTGAAGCCTAATCCTGATTCACTTCTCCACGTTTCTGTGGCACTCGGGTTTTGGCAGCTGTAATGGGGTCTGGCTGTTTACGGTCATGTGTTGCTGTGCTTCCCTTCTGTAGTATATTGTGGAAGTGAAAGCTTGGTGCATAGGAAGAAACTGAGAAAGCCCCTCTGTGGTAGGAGTCAGAATAATTAAAAATAAATCATAAAATGTCACCTCCTTTTTCTGAGGGGGGAGGAAGGGCTGAAGGGTCTTTTTCAATTATCAGGGCTCTGGATCAATTTTTGGAATAGGATTTACTTACAACTTGTACTAGCCATTACAATTTAACGGCCAGTTTAATGACAGACCTCTCCCAGCTTGATGACAAACATTTCCCATTAGCCTTTTTTGGATACTTCTGGTTGATAACTTATTTTTGAAACGTCTACTGGGCCTTGAAGGCAAGACTTAACACAGATAAGTGTCTGCTGCTTCCTCTGATAAGACCCATGTTTGAAACAACAAAAACACACCTCTCGTTGAAGCTATTGTAAAATGGTAATTCATCCTTCTCCCCTTCTGCTGAGTGAAGGAGCTGACTGCTATCAGAAGCCTTCCCACACGGGTACTTGTGTTAGTGTAAAGCCTGTAACACAGCTACATCTGGGGAGCATCTTACTGTTGACAATTCATGCTAACTATTTTCTGATGTTTTGATTATGCAACTTCTTTAAATGACAACAAAGCCCATCAGTTTTGGCAGCTACAGCACCAGGGTTTTTTTTTCTGTACGTTATGTCAGTGAAGAGGTGAGCCTTTTAACATCTGACGGATGAGAGGGGAAAGCCTGTAGTGAAGACCTGGCCTGATAAGTGATAATTTAACCTGTTGTTAGCTACTCTTAATGTTTGCAAAACAGATGTGTAGTTTCTTCAGCCATGTTTTGAAAGCTTTCTAAAGTGTGAACCCAGACGAGACATTAAACAGTCTGATTTATGAGCCCATTTGATGTTTCTGCACTTATCAGGATGAATTTGCTCATTTGATGGGGAACACAACATGTTTTAAGCTCAGTTGATTGTCTGCCACAGTCTCTAAATTGTTTTTAGTATTGCTACATTCCTTATACGGTTCCTTCTTCTGTAAGTCTGATTTATGTACTTTTTCCCCAAGAGGTATGAGCTATTATTTGGCTGTGCTAACGTACAGGATGTTCAAATGAACATACTTATCCATGCAACCCAGTGCAGTTTATATAACAGACCTACTACATGTATTTGGTACCTTTAAACCTTGCCAGGAATAACTGTACGTTTTGTTCCTGGTCAAAAATCCTCTTTCTTGTTATTTTGTATTTGGTTAAAGTGTTTGTTGCAACTCTTAAAATCTGTAGGATTTTTTTTGGCTTCCTTACATGTTTAACATGAAGAGAATGGGTAAATGTAGGGTGAATAAAGATGTCTGGTGAAGGGATTCTGTGGTTTGTCTGTCCCTGAGGTGCAGGACAAGAATTTGAGCTTAAATTTAAATTGAAGTTTAAGCCATCTCCTCTTTGCCTTCCCTGCTTGCCCAATATTGTGATACAGCTCTGCAGCACTTGAAGTAGCTTAGGACCATGCTGCAGTTTCTGGATTTGGTAAATCTATCAGGTGATGTACTAGTGATGCTTCCTGTGTTATCCTAAGAGATGTACAAATTTAGCTGCAGGCTTAAAAATCTCTTACTTGGCTTTGCACAGTGTGAGTGTCCTATGTTGTGCATTGGGACATGCAAATTCCCTGTTTTCATAAAGAATACATTTTATGAACAAAGGAGACTATTGTGACAGAATATACAAGCCCACATTTAATGTACCACCAAACATTCATCTGCCAGTTCTTGTAACAATTCAATTGGTTCTAGTCTTGTGCTGCAAAAATGAAATGTGAATGCACAGTTTCCCAAATAAGTGTTTTCTCAAGTTTGTTTTTTTTTAAAAGAGGATTCAGTGGTGTTGTCCTTGTGTACAGGAATTGTGTATTGAACAGTGTAACAGATTTAGATTAATAGTGCAAATTCATCATGAGTAAAGTACTAATTCCAGAGAAGCATTTTGTTCTGGAATAATAAGGCTAGTCTGATATGTATGAGGTTTTTTTAAAGTGCCATGTTCTGGGCTAGCATTTCTTCTATTTAAGTTCATTGTAAAATTTCTGTTAACTTTAATGTACAAAAAGCTTGTTTCTTAAACAGGCTTTGGGTGGTTTGTGTTGTGTGTTTTTGTTTTTTTTTTTTGCTAATGTTGGTGTGTTTTACTCTTTGATGGATTTATTGTCTTTTACTGGAGGAAACTGAATCTTTGATGTCATTGTCACTGAAAATAAGAAGGAAATTTAAGATTAAATGTTGCTCTATTGACCACATTTGCAGTTAAATTGAGGTTGTTATTTAAAAGGTGACACTGGTGGAGACCTGTGCTTAACACAGTTTTTCTGTATTTTAAGTAGTTTTTATTTCTTTTAAGTTTTATTGTAGTTTTTTGTTTTCTGTAGATTTCTAAAGGTAGCTTCACGGATCATTATTCTTACAGACTTTGTGTTTTTGTTACTGACATGATACTTGAGTCTTAAGGTTACATATCTTTCAGTGCGATAAAAATTTGACAATAATACACTTCTGAATAACAACACTGAATAATAAAGTTCTCCATTTCATCATGAGAGGAATGAAATTTGGAGTGTGAAATATTACTTTACAGACACATGGTTCATTTATATTTGGGGGAAGGTTATTTTTTAAAACAGGCCAAAGAGAAAGATTGTTTTCACTCCAAAGTGAGTGTCACATATTTTTCTAAATTATATTAAAGTTTAAACTCTACTTACAGAATATCCATAGGATATCAATCCTATGGAGATAAATTGTTGCACTAATGAGGTGCTTGTTTAACTTCAGTCTGTACAAATGCATAAAAATGGTCTTTAACTGGGGGATCACATAATGTCTTTTCCTCAGGAACCTTGCTCAGTCCCAACGAAAGATTGAAGATGTCTTCTGGATTAGCAACTGCTCGACATTTTGTTTTAACCATAACCATTGCTGTGTGTTCAAAACCTCCTTAAAATACAGGTTATCAATTCCTCCATGGGCTTTTCTCTGATGCTTATCAGCTATAGTCTGTAAATACTTCACAGACTGTTAAAATTTATTCCGATCATTCAACTGTAAAGTGGCAAATATAGTAACCATGTTAGGCATGAGAAGTAGTTGCCTAGTATTATTTATTCTGGCAGTGTTCGAAAAGTATTTGATAACTTAGTGTGATTCAGTGTTAGAAAGCTGAGACATTTGCCCCTCTTTCCGAATTTGTCAGCTTATTTTTTTTTAGCGTATCAGAATTTTACTTGGTCTGTACATTCTCAAGGTGATGGATGGAAATAACTAATTCAATATTCTTTGACTTTGGGAGGTAAGTGAAAAGTATTATTTCTGTTTTGGAGGAGGAATTGCCATGGTAGTACCATTAGGAGTAGATTTTTAGGATCTCTTGATTTTCCTACCCTTGGGAAAGAAGACCACAGTGTGCCTATTTCAGAAAGATCCTCTATATTTCGATTGTCTTGCCTGATATCGGATAAGAAGAACAAAAGCTAGAATCCAGCTCTTTTGCCTGAACTTTACATGTTCTACTAGTAATCTCCTTGTGGTTCTTCCTACTTTGCTCATGAATTGCCTTCCAAATTTTAGAGAAAATGAAGCAGGGGTATTACAGACCTGACATTGATCACCATGTAGCTTTATTTCCTTCTTTTATCATTGTCTAGAGCAACCATCCAAATTTTCATGAAAGGCTGATATCTTGTGAGACCAGTGATATGTGATAGTAGAAATCAAGTCTCCTGTTTTTTGCATTAGAGTAGGCTAAACTTTTTTCCTTATGTAAAAACGTGCCCAATTATTGTTAGGATTACAGCTAGTTGGCAATAATTACCAGGTTGTTACACACCAGACAAGGATTTTTTTTGTAGTGTTGAAGTCAATTCACGACAGTAATTTTGGCAATTGCAATATTGTTGAGCAGGCCTGACTGAAAGCCTCTTGGGATCTGATGTGTTTCAGGACATGGAGACTGTAGTCAGCTTCATCTCAGGGGTGGGTTTGAGTCTGAGTCTGGCTCATGCCTTGATTTTTAAGGGCATTTTACTAATTAAGCTTGCTAGAACTACTTTTTTTCTGCTTTGACATTTGGTGCTTGTCCTCCAGTCCTGCTGCTGGGCTGGCTACAGTAGTGTGTGAGTTAAGAGGGTCACTCCAGTTAGCGTCCCTGCCTGGGAAACGTTCAAGAGCAGGGAGGAAAAGTGTTCAGCTCCTGATGACAGAGAGAAGTGAAGGGTTTGAAACTTAAAGTTACTATATATAGGAAAATTCTGCATTTCTGGAAATTCAGAATTCTTTAGCCACAAAATTAGAGGTGATGAGTTGTCATAATTTTTCTTTGAGCAGATTAGACAGACTTTACTACTTTTCGCTGTTGTATGTTTGCATAAGATTTTAATGATGGTGGGTAGGTGTTACGTCAAAACCTCTGTTATTAAAAAGTTGGGCTTCTGGACTACAATTGCACTGTGGCTTCTGTCAACAGTCTCAGTGTTCGGAATAGATGTGGCCCTTCTGATAGTGTATGTAAAGGAGAAGTGTGGTTTCCTTCTGAGATTGGTCTTGTGATAAAAGCTTCCTGCCTTTCTCGAAGAGAAAACAGTCTGCAAGTGGGCTTTGCTAAGGGCCCCATACTACTTGGCAGAGAAGGCTGTTCTCAGGGCCTGGAGATGCTGTGGTCCTGTCAATTGTGAAGAAGGATGCTTGGGAAGAAGGAATCTTGTTTGTTCAGTTTATCTGAAATGGCTTCACTTGCAAGCTCTGTTGAGCATTACATGACCTGCAAGTGAAGATTTCTATTAGTTACTCTTGGGCAAAATAAGAACGGCTTTCTCAAGAACAGGAAGGGGTTGAGCAGCGCTTCTGCCAGCTCTCGAAATACTGTTCTAAGCCTTGAAATTTTAAACTCTCTTTAAAAGAAAAAAGAAGTTGGTTTAAAAAAAAATAAATTAGGAATACTACATTATATTGGTAGCTAATTACCATTCCCCACATAATATGTGACTTTCTGAAATTTCTTTCTGATTATTTTGTATTAAGTGGTTTTAATCACTTACAATCAGTATTTGATTTTTATTTTTAGATTTTTTTTTTTTTACAGACAACAGCATGTGATAAACAAAATCACACCAATTCATTCTTTGTTGGGTCATCTGCAGAATATACATATCCTTCATCAAAAACAATTTATCTATTGTCCAACATCATTGAAACTTTCTAGTCAGAAGAGGGAGGCATTTTTATAAGTTGTACCAAAAATGAAATAGCATTAACCTGCGTGTTCTGTTTCTAATTAGTTCAGAAAGATTGTGTGACATACACATGTTTAAACAATAAGGCTGGGAAGTGAGTTGAGTGTCTCATCCAAAGTAGATGTGGTCTATAATACTTATTGTTTGCAGCATGGTGATGATAACTCGCTAGATTGAAAATATTTTTTAGGTCAGGTTTGTATTAGTTTAACTCATAACTCTGTGGGTAAATTACAATGCATGGAAACAAACCAATTGAGACAAAGAAATTTTTGTTCCATTTGCAGATACTGAGAGCTGCTACTTAAAATTGCTACCAGTGGGAAACGTAAAAGATGAGGTAATCCCCTAAAGAAAAAGGACCATGGTTGTGAAACATGTTAAATATGAATCTTGTAAAGCTTGTAGAGAATGCACTGAATTGAACCCGCTCAGAGTGCATGCTAACAAGAAATTCTGGTGAATGAAGGCAGATAAAGGAACTGTAAATGACTGTATTTAAATTAGTCTGGAATTCCAGAACACATAGTTGGATAATATGAAATAAAGCTGTCTAAATATGCAGCTCTCATTAATTTAGTGGTCATAATGAAACTTAAAATGTCTGTGTTACAAGACTCAAAGCTGTTGGAATAGCTTGCTGGTGTCATTGGGTGTTTAAATCTCTGCTGTTTTCCAGCAGATAATAGGGATCAAGGGTCTCTGGATTTTGCTCACAGTTGTCCCAATAACTCACTGAGGAACTGTGAGCGGACTGTGAAAGCTCACTTCACTCTGCTTTTAGTAGTATCACAGAAGAGTTTGTCTTCACTTACTTGTGATAGCTTGGGAATGGATTCTACAGGACATCCTGGTACTCATTGCCATGTCACACACCCTTCCTTCTCATCTGTCAACCTTCTTTCATGATCTTTACCAGTGCTCTTCAGACCAGCAGGGCCAGGTGCTACAAAATCACAGCGAAGAGTCAGAATGGATGGACAGGCAGAGAAGTAGTTAAATGTAGGACGATCTACAAGGCCAAGCACAAGATCCTGCACATGGGTCAGGGCAGCCGACAACTTGGGGGTACTGGTTGATGAAAAATTGGACATGACCCAACAATGTGCAGTGGCAGCCCAGAAAGCCAACCATACCCTGAGCTGCATCCCAAGCAGTGTGACCAGCAGGTCGAGGGAGGGGATTCTGCCCCTCTGCACTGCTCTGGTGAGACCCCCCTGCAGCTCTGCACGGCTCTGGTGAGACCCCCCTGCAGTACTGCCTTCAGCTCTGGGGTCCTCAGCACAAGAAGGACATGGACCTGTTGGAACAAGTCCAGAGGAGGCCACGAAGATGACCTGAGGGCTGGAGCACCTCTGCTGTGAGGACAGGCTGAGAGAGTTGGGGTTGTTCAACCTGGAAAAGAGAAGGCTCTGGGGAGACCTTATTGCAGCCTTCCGGTACCTAAAGGGACCTACAGGAAAGCTGGGGAGGGACTTTTTACAAGGGCATGGAGTGATAGGACAAGGGACAATGGCTTTAAACTGAAAAGCGAGGAGATTCGGGCTGATATAAGGAAGAAATTCTGCATAGTGAGGGTGGTGAGGCACTGGCACAGGTTGCCCAGAGAGGTGGTAGATGCCCCATCCCTGGAAACATTCAAGGCCAGGTTGGACGGGGCTCTGAGCAACCTGATTGAGTTGAAGGTGTCCCTGCCCATGGCAGGGGGATTGAACTGGATGGTCTTTAAATGTCCCTTCCAGCCCAAAGCGTGCAATGATTCTATATAGTGTCGGAGTTCAGTATAGCTGTGGGCTCAGAGTGGTGTTGCTCTGTTACCCTGACACTTGGTGCCTGCCTTAAGCTGGGCAGAGCTGTTGTTTCTGTGCGTTGTTGTTTTGTTTCTGTGCGTTGTTGTCCCAGCGACCCCCAGCCAGGCAGCAGAAATGTCCCCCATGGACCGGTTCCAAATGGGATGGAGGGAGGTGGGAAGTCTTCCCGCTGCAGGGATGGTGCAGGATGGATGGGTGCATGTGCTCCTTCTCACCGTTTTGGAGCTGGAAATCTGAAGAATTTGCTGCCCCAGAGTCCCGGGGGAGCGCTGACTACGTGCAAGTGTGCTCGTATGTTCCTGGGCTGGCCAAAGTGGTCTTTTGGCTCTTATCTTTTATTCTATCTGGCAGCATTACTAATCAAAACCATTTTTGACAGTTGTCATGTGCTTTCTGCAGGCTGGTTTGCAGCTGTTTTCTGTCCTTCTGCTGTGCGATTGGAAAGGAGGAGGGTTTTAGCTGGCTTCGGTGGATTGTTTCTCAGATGCAGAAACCTCTGCTCGGTGCTGGTGGCGAGGCAGCCTCGCTTGGACCTCCTTTCTCTGGCATCGCTGTCAAGGCAGAGGAGATTAAATGGCCTATTTCTCCAGTTTCCCATGCTGGCTGCTGGCCTGGTTTGTGGGTAATTCATTTTCATGAACATTATACTGCCGGATTTT
>NW_009615676.1:0-37387 GCF_000690535.1 Cariama cristata | reverse complement strand
GTAATTCATTTTCTGAAAACTTATACTTCCGGCTTTTTTTTTTTTTTTTTTTTTTTCCCCTGGCTTCCTGATATTTAGTTAATTGCAGTGTTGAGCTGTTCAATCCTTTGTGCAGAGAAAACTAGAAAAAGGTGAAAGTCAGTTATGGGCTGGGACCAGGAATCCCAATTAAATACCAAGCATTTTTGGGGAGGGGAGTGGGAGGAAGGAAAGGGAGAAGAATTGGTAGAGGTCAGGGGAAGAAAAAAACTTATCAGCATCTTGGAAAAAGTTACAAATACCACAACTGCAGACTACTGGGTTCAGATTAAGATAAATAAGTACTAATGCTTTTATTTCATCCTCTTGGCAGTGCACAGTGCTTCATTATTTTTGTGCTTGGTTCGTTTGTTGAGCGCGTATTCTGCAGCTGGAAGTTTTAAAGCTTTTTTTAAGGAGAGGCTGAGGTTCGTGAGCTGGTCTGCAGCAAGGGGGTGTTCTTGCAGCGGAGACATAGCGAAGGCTAAATGCAAAGTCCGTCACCACGATCTGTATTATCTTTTGGGTGTTATGAAGGTCAGGGTAGTTTAGTTAGATAGTAGGGTGGAGGTAAATTAATTGACAAGAGAGTTCATTAACCCTGAAAGTGCAGATTTAGTTCAATGAGCAAATGGAATTTGTTAGTGTAATAGAAATTGCACTGAACTGATCAAATATTTGTGTGTAAATTTGAACCTGTGTTTACATGAGCAAATCCGCAAATATCCTAGGGAAGGAGCAAGACGTAACTCAAAAAGAACTACCTATGTTATTAAACTTGTTACTTTTAATACCAGTTTCTTTATGCTATACTAGTGAAGAGTTTTACAAAACCCCAAACATCTAGTTAGGGAATCAACATACATTTATTATTTGAGAAAGGAGAACCGTTTTCAGTTAGTACTTTTGCTATATAAGGTGCATGGCCAGGTGTGTGCTTTATTTGCTTTCTACCCTCTAATCTTCAAGCTGGTCTTCCCTCCTCCCCCATAAATGAGAGCAGATTTGGCCCTTCTCTTGTGCATCCAGAGCTTCCACGAGATAGTCCTGCAAGCTGATAATTGCTGGGGCTTGTGAATATTGTGAGTATATGTCCTTCCATTCATTATGTGCATCTTTATTTTCATTTTGGGCAGGCAGTAAAATGATTTATATAATAGAATTGTATTATCCTTCTAATAAAGGTGCACAAATGTTGTATAAGTAACCAGAGGAAAGGGAGATCAAATATTACGGAATGCAAAGGTGGGTGTTTGGTGCAATATTTTCTCTGGGTGTTCACATTCTGAAAGTTGAAAATGGAAAAAAAATAATAAGAGGAGTTTCAGAAAACAGGTGCAAGGCTATCATGAAGTCCATAAAGTATACTTTATTGTGGGATTTGAATTGTTTAGTCTTTATAGAGTTCGCAGTTAAGTTGCTTTTATAGAATGTAAAGGTAAGAAGTGATTTGATCTGCTAATGGGTAAGTGGAAAGAACTCGTGTCTCACAGATGTCAAGTGTATACTGATCTACTCATTGTACAAGGAGGGGTTCAGATGATTCAGTCATGAGGGCAGAGACATTCAGACTCCTTTAAAAAAGTAGAAGACAGAGGTACCTGGAATTCACACCTATAAAATGGAATGAATGAATTTTTTGATGGTTATCCAGAAGATAAGAATTTAAAGAGCTGTCCCTTTAAAAGCATCGGTTCAGCTTCAGTGTTGTGTTTTAATGTATTTTAACTATATTTTAAATTCATAAAAGATACAGAATGGCAGTAAATTCTATATTGGTATTGTAGTAATTTCATCAAAAAGCTGTAACGATAAGTAAGCCCATCAGTCAAGGTAAATCTGTCATCTGGAGTAACATGTAGATGGAGAAGGTTGCCTTATGCTGGAAATTTTGTGGACAGAAATGAGGAAAAAAATTTAATTTCAGATACTTCTTGTGCATGTTCCTATTCATTATTGCTTCTGAATCTTACCAAATCTCTCTCTTTTTTTTTTTTTTTTTTTTTTATAGCACTCGTGGTTGTTTTCAAAAGCTGTGTGATGGTTAGCTAAAAAGGGCTATAACAATAGTTCATTTGCAATATGTAATCAAGTTGAAAAATGTTACTGATGACTTCGGATAGACTGTCAAGAACCCTTTTTTAATGTAATTTGTTTTTCCTGAAGAAACACAAATTTTACAGGCCAGAGCTGTCAGCCAGCTATTGTGGCCAAGATCAGCAAACTTAATAGGAGTGAAAAAAAAGTCTTTTGTGGTATTCCATCCATTTTTATTCTTATACCAAATTGCACCATTTTCGTTTTAATTAAATCTGTAAATTGCCGTGAATGACTTCCAAAGATCTGTGCCTTTCAGGACATATCTTTAAGTTTTTTTTCTTTTTTCTTAAATGCATGTTTAGAAGTAGATGCCAAAACTTGTCAGGCAATTAAAAAGCGAGCATTTCTAAATTAATTAATTTGCATTAGCAATCCCCTCCACTGCTTGCATTTGCAGTTTTAACTTTGGTAAAACAGTAACTATTTTGATGAAGTATTGTAAGACCATTTTGTTTTTGTGAATACTTAGAAAATTCAAAACATCTGGAATCTAAATTACTGTTTTTCTTGCTGTTTTTCCTACAATTTCCATCAATAATGCGCAATTATTTTCCACTTTAGTTCTGGTTCGTACAAGTGGTTTCCCCCCCTTTTTTTTTTTTTAACCCACTAGCAAGGAATTTGAAAAGAAGCGAGTGCTTTCTTGGAGGGAGAACAGTTGGTCATCTTTGTCTGGAGATGGCATTGGAGCTTGCGCAGTGTTACGGAGTGGTAAGATACATTAGGCTGCCATTTCACCTCACGTATAATGTAACAGAGTATACATTTCTTACAATGAAGAACAATTTTAGGATTCAGTAACTATCAGCTTGCCAACACATTTATTTCACACTGAGATCACTGAAACCATCTGTTGATAATTTGCTTTCTTATGGACCTCTGACTCCCATCTCTGAATAGAAGTATCTAAAGCCGTTGCCTAAGCCTGTAATGATTCTTATTTAAGGCTTATTCACAGTGAACTGAATGCAAATAAATTTTAAAATTTTACAGCTTCATAAAAATCTGATTATAATGAAATATTTAGTGCTAACAGAGGTAGAAGCACTGGGAATCTAAGTTCCTAGTCAGTGGTTTCTTTGGGAACACTATTATTATTTCTTAAATGGACAGTTTTGCCTTTTTAATCAGTTATCCTGACATGATGATAAATACTTTCAATCAGTTGTATTTCATAGTCACAGTTACACATCCTAACATAAAATAGAAGATTATTTTAATATTTTCAGCATTTAAAAATTCATGTGATTTATGCTGTATTTTTAAATTAGGAAGCAATAAATGTAGTTGTGTGTAAAAACTTGGCATTCAGTGGACAAATGTCTAATGTAAATATATGCAATAATTTTAGAAGATATTTTAAGGATTGAAAAGGGTTGATATTACAACCAGATAATTAAATTTATTCTAAGTGGCCTGTAACTGTGGGTGTCTTTGCTCAAGGATACTGTGAATTGTGAACCAAAAGAGGTATGAAAACTGTTCTGTGGAGCAGAAGGGCAGTTTTGACCTCATGCTTAAAAGTTTGCTAAACTTTTCTGATAGAAATCTATTGCTGAAGAAGTCACAGAAATTATTTTATTAGGTAGCCTTTGTTGAAAGATAGATTAATTTGTGACAGAGCAGTAGTCTGCATGTTTTTATCAGATGTAATCCAATTATATAAACAAACTTCTCATTTCAATATACTTAATACTTTTTTTAAAAGTATGTATGTAAAGTTGTGATGTTTGTGTTCAATGGATTTAAACTTAATCAATATTGAAACAAGTTGTATGAGAATACTATGCGGCATGAATATTGGCTATTATTGTACAAATAACTTTGGTAGATTTGAAAATAAAACCCAAGAATGTACCAGGCAAGATGTCTTCAATATACCGGACTTTTAGTCAAAGTAGATTTGATGCCTTATAGGGATCCTTTTACTATCAGCAAGATATTATCGCATACAGAGTTTCAGAAAGTATATGACGTGTGTGAGCATATTGGGTTTTTTCATTACTGTTGTGGGATTCTTCATTTGTGCGGCTTTTTTCCCCCCTGTTCTTTATGGAGCATTAAGTATGTTGGAGTTTGTCTTTAACATTTCAAAAATATAGAGTTTTTTGGTACATTTATATTTTGAGTTTCTCCACCACCATGCTTATTCCTCTACATCCAACCTGTACAGCTGGAATGCCAGCAGGATGCTCTGTGTTTTGGGATTTCAGTGTGGCTTGGCTTGTCACAGCTAGAAACCGCAAAAGGAAGGGGGGCCTTCCACTTGGCTGGCACGAAGCTTTTCCACTGCTTATGGATAATTTGGGGAACTGGGCTGTGCCTCTTTGGGAAGCACAGGGAATTTACAGGTCATCTGTAAATTGCTTTTTTTCGTGGACTTCTCACTGAAGATGTTGTTATGAAAATGTTGGAACAGGTTGATCAGAGGGGTTGTGGGACCTCCATCCTTAGAGATGCTGAAAACGTACGTGAACAAACCCTGGGCAACCTGCTCCAAGATGACCCCGGTGGTCTCTACCAAACAATTCCATTTGTGCCTACATTGGTGGGGTGGAAAGGAAAAAGATGGAAATTGAAGACAGTGTGGGAGTTTGTCCAAAACAAAAGTGTTACCGATAAATTCAGGTTTTAAGACTGGCCTAACTTTCCTAGCCTGATCACTTTTATCATTAGTCTCTGTGATGTTATAATTTTGTGAAAGTGTTAAAGAAATTTCTGAACGGTTTCATCTCGTTCTTCCTCCATGAAAGACATTGCCTTATTTGAATCTCAACATGTTGTTCACACTTAGTTTTCTTTGTAGGAAGGATACAAACTTGAAATGTTTTCTGCTAATGCCCGCTTCCTTCACCTTAAACATTACACCAACAGTAAGCTTGGGTCTGATTACTGTTTTGAAAGATGAACTTCTTTAAGCATCCTCTTGGATTTTACATGCCTGAAAACCCTATAGCTCTCTCTCCTGCCTTGTCATTGTCAGCATGTGAATGGCTGTAGGTGGCCTCTTGCCTCCCACGCTGTTTGGGTAGCAAACTGTGATTGTAGGGTTAATCTTCTTAGTGGTACTCGGCACATGAAGAGTGGTGCCCATAGGAGGACATCTATGGTGCTGGATTTGCTGTTGCTGTGATTTTTCTTTGTATCTGAATGACATCTGGCATTAACGATGTCAGTACAAGTGTATTGAGAGAGATCTTTTACTAGTAGGTGTGAAAAGAAAGTCACACAGGCCAGTGATTTTCAAAAGAAACAAAAGCAGCTTAGCTTTATTGACAGAATGCTCGATTCAGTTGAAGCATCCTTAAAAATGTAGTTGAAAGAAACCAATTTTGGGAAACACAAAAGGTTATATGAGGTTTGGTTCATCCCTCAAAGAAGAAGGGTTTGAGAAGAAGAATCGCACTTGGACATTGCCCTGCATCCTCACGGGTGTAAATGGAGTAATATGTTTTGCAGTCCAGTGTTCTGAAACTCACACTTTCATTTACAGATGGGGGGGGACACCCAAGGTAATTAAAAGCTCTTTTATAAACTTCTTTTCTGCAGGCAATTATTTAGAAAAGACTAAACCCTACTTAATCTGTGTCTAGGAAGAGTGGGGAATTAATATCAAGAGATGTCTTTGATATTACATTTGTTGAGGTACAGCTGTCTTAAGGTAGTGTAGCATGAACCCAGCAAGTCTTGCAGTCATGTGAGCATTGAGCTGCTTATTTTTTAAATTGCTATTTAGAAAGATAATCAGCTACTGCAAACTACTTCTATTTATAAACTTTCAAAACGTTTTTCAAACAGCCTGCTAATTACTTTTTAACATAGATCCTTAAATGTTAGAATATTTTTTTTTTTTATTAGAACCAGATATTAAAAACATGTTTCGTTACAGTTGAAATTGAAATCTGCTTCACTACTTGCTGTGGAAACAAGTCTTTAAAACAAATCTGTTCTTGTGTATGTTGATGTACCAATCCATGATTTTATGTAACGAGTGAATTTTTTCATGCCTTTTTGCGACCAGCGTGTAGGAAGAAATGTGATATAGAACCTGTACTTTTTTGGTATTGTAGCCTGCATTAAAAGTCAGTAATTATGTTTATGTTAGAAGTGTGTGCTACTTGTCCCACTGGATTAAAGAAAGAATGGGGCAACTAACACAGCAAGGCATGCAACCTGACTAAAGATTTCCCTAATTAAAGATTTCCCCAACGTTGTGTTCCCTGTCATTTGCACATGACAATGTTGTGTTTTGTAAAGCCATCGTTATTAAGAGTTAAGAGGGACTCAGGTGCTTTTAGGAAAAGAGTTGCATCATACTCTTGTTTTTTGATACTTGTTTGTTAATTTAAGTGTATAATATTAAACAGCAATTTAAAAAAGTAATTAGTTTAATGAGTTGTAAAATACCATATAGCTGTTTTTTCCCTTAATGTTCCACTTTTCCCTGACAACCTGTGGAAGACACTTATATGGGGCTGAACATCTCTGACCTGAATGAAAAGCCTTGTGTAACTGCCACAGTGTCACGGGAGGGACCGTGCACTCTTTGGGTGGTTACTTATGCCGAGACCAAAATCCTCGATAGATCTCTTGCCTTGCAATAAACCTTTACCTAAGCTGTGCAGACTGTTCTAAATAACTTGCTGAAGTGATTCAGTTGTAAAATGGGTTCTAAACATAGCTGACACTTTAAAAAAAACTTAAAAGTTGAAACAAATCTTCGTGAGCTGAGTTGTCTGTTTTTGAAATAATTAATTTGTGCATGCGTTTGTTCATGCAGGCCACAGAAACATTGTTCCGAATGGCAGTAGCAAGAGGAGCTATTACACCTTTAAGACACGGAGAAGTAAGCCCAAATATATCTATGTATCTTTTTTCTTTTTTCTGTTTTATTTTTTTTTCACATGTGGTATAATATTTTATTAATATAGTACTTTATAAATTCCTAGGAGACATATTGTCTTCAGGTAAGTGAAGAGGGCTGGACTGTGTATAAGTTGCATACCTACATTATATATATATTCTTTTTAAAGGAGAACAAGAATTTAAATCCTGTCCAGTGGGAGATTTAAGTATTCTTCAGAAAACACTCTGTTTTCCTCTTTGCCTGAATCATAATTTAGCCTTATTATAGAAGTGAATCACAAGAATATCCTTTTAGCCAGGTAATTTTTGCTGAATTTTCTCTATTAAAAATTGTAATATCTAGAGAAATTCACGTGAGGTTGATCTTTGTTATTGGATAGCTATGGAGAAGTTACTTCATCCTTTGTTCCTTTGAAGGAATAGTAACTTCAGGTAGTATACGAAATATTAATACATTAATTATTCTAAAGAGGATAACTATATTTGAATATTATGTCGCTCATACATGCTTCTGTTGATGGTAAACATTTGCTTCCTTCCTTGTGTGGTTTTATATCGGGTAAACATTGGTCTGAACATTGCTGATTAAATGTCTCCAATATTAGGTGGTGCAATTTATGCTTAGGTTGAATTTCATTTAAAAAAAATAATAATACAGTCAGTCTGACACTGGAAATGAGAACTGATGTGGGCGTTGCTGCAGCTGGATGCTACAGTGTATAGGGTTTTAAATGTAGAAACTTCAGTGTTTTTTCATGCTAATCTGATTTTGATCAAATTCTTGCGTAACTTAGTGAAAACTTTGTGTAGTAGACACAGCATTCAATCTGGAATCTAGACCTAGACTTACCCTGGAATCCCAGCTGTGCTGTAAAACGTTCCTTATGCTGATGAAGTTGATGAATTTCTCTTTTGAAATAAAGTAATATATCCTTGCATCAGTGTCGGAAAATGTACCTGAGATTTCCTGTCCTGCCATGGTCCGTAGTTTTAGGTTTTCTGAATATATGGATCCTTTATACTTTTTATCTGCTGCTCTTCATTCTTTTCTACAGAGGAGTGTAATGCAATTACCAGAAGTGTTAGTTGTGGAAGGGTTGCACATATTCCGTATTCTCTCTGTTTAGTTTTTTTCAGTGAAGGGTACTTAATTTTCCATGTTTTAATGACCAGGTTGCCCAGAGAGTTTGTGGTGACTAAATGATCTTTAAGGTCCCTTCCAACCAAACCATTTTATGATTCTATGTCTCCGTCCTTGTAGTTAACCAGTGAATGGTGTGAATTATGGAAAAATCAAATGATACTTTTTTTTAAAGTGTAACTAATTGTACCGTGCAATGCAGAATACTGGGACGATTACAGGCATAATGATCTCTGTTGTGAATGATGTTAGTGATTTCTGTATCTGATACATCATATGTTGAGCCAGTTCAGCTCACTGATGTGGTAGAAAAAGTTTTTTTTTGTTTTTGTTTTTTTTTCTTCAGATATTCCCTCTGATCTTTTATTAATTAAACTGCCTTGAGGGCTAGAGAGAACCAGATGAGAAGCAGCAGGATAAGTGGTGAGAGGATGTAGTCATGGTTAGCAAGAAAGGAACTGAGTGAAAGTGCATCTGTGTGATGATGATGAACTTTATGTTGGCGTACTGTGTCCTGTGACACTATTTCCAAGATATTCCTTGGGCTTCAGTGGAAATGCAGTTAATGCTAAGCTAGATAATTTATAGATAAAACATGTAAGAATGTTGTTTTTTTTGTGTAAGAAGGCAATGGGAGAAATAAAAAGACCTTTCTTTTTTCTTGTATTTTTATCAGGCCATATGCATGGGGAAAAAATGTTTTCGCTCAAGGAAGATCTTTTCATTAAATTCCATTGTGGAATTATAATTTATTTAGCCTGAAAATGAGGAATGACATTAATCAAATGAAATTAATTTTTCCAGAAGAAACATAAAATTACCAAGAGTCATATTAAATTTTTTCTTAGCTCTTCCAAGAAATTGCTGAATGTTTGCACAGTGCGTAAGTAGAAAGGAAGCCAGAAAAAAATTGAATATGAAGTAAAGTTGACAGTGTTCTGTTTGAGAAGTGTGAACTTGGCAGTGAAAATCAAAGCAGAGCAATTTATTTGTTAGAAATTCTAAACTATGGAGGCAGCAGTCCAAATGTGCAAAAGTACTGGTCAACTTTCATAGCAGTACTGAAAAATGTAACCCCATTTAACATTTAAGAGGGGGTAAAATTGTTCAATATTAGACGGCAAAAATCATACTTGTTTGTTTTAAAGTCACAAATAAAAAAATGACAATATTCTGTCTGCACTGTTGAGCAGATTAATGTGCAAACATTTCTTCTATACAGGCATGACAGTGTGCATGAAAAACTATCCGTTATAATCCAGTTGTCATCACCGAGTGGATTTATACTTTATAATATTGAATACCTATGGGAAATCCCTTTTCTCCTCCTTCCAACATTTCCTCATTCTTTGGGACTCATCAAGCCTTTATGCATATAGAATTTTTAAATTTATCCTTTATTATCCTTGAAGAAATGGAAAAATGAGGTTGTAGTTTTGTTTTTTTTTTTTTACTTTTGCATATGGTTTATAAAATTACTGTTGAGATTTTAGAAAATTGTGCTGCCAAAAGTAGTCTTCAAATTTGTGTACATAGTGCTAAAAATTATTTAACTGTGGGATATAGATCATAGAGGTTTCTGAAGAATCATCTCAGCGGTTCCCTTGCTCCTGGTTGGATTGAAGTGTGGTAGCATCCATGGGAGGGAAACAAACCCAGAAGCGTAATTCATTTTCAGGACTCAATATGTTGTTTTTCATGTTAATTAGTTATTTCTGTCAGTTGCTTTGTTTTGGGGGTGGAGCGTGAGGCAGAGCCTTGTAGAGTTTATTTGTTTCTGTTAGCACTTCTAGCTCATTCCCAAATGATTGAAAAATTGTATGAGCAGATGTAATCACACCAAGCCTATGGCTGTGCTTGTGTCCAGAGGTCTTAGGGTGCATTTTGTTAATGTCACAACGTTTAGAGTCGATGATAGAGCTGTGCATTCAGGGTGCCTGGATCTGACACTACCTAGAGAGCTTCTCCAGATGTTTCTTCTGCTTCTGGTCTTCATGCAGCAGGCTAAGATCTGCTGCTGTCCGTTCCTCACACTGTCCAGCCTCTTCCAGACAGAGCCGCTGTCTTCATGGGGGTTGGCTGATGTGGCAGCAGTGATGGAGTTGAGGAAACAAGAGCAACCGCAAACTGCCTGCAGAAGAGGGTGAGAAGAGGAACAGGAGGAGGCTAAAGCTTCAGAGCTTGACAGTTCATGCTTTCCCATTCTGCATCCCCTGGAGCTTCTGCTGTTGTGTGCTCAACCCCCAGAGGAGAGCCAGGAGGAGGAGTAGGGGTTGGCAGCAGTGGCTATGAGAAGTCACTGGATGCATGGTAGGAGGATGGAATACATTTGATACAGGCTAAGATGAAGTTCGATGACTATACACAGAGAGAGAAAATCTCCCTAATTTTAATTGGAAGTGACCATTTTATTCACATTGAGCAAGTGATATACCAAAGACAGTGTGAATGAGAAGGAGGGATCTGATAAGGACAATCAGCTTGTGGGACTGATGTTCTCAATCCCTGTAGAGGTGGGAAACAAATGCCCACAGCCCATCCAGAGAAGGAGCAGGAGGATAAATGGAGAGGGTGGAACCCTTGATGGAAAAAATACTATGAAATAGATAGGCTGACATGGACAATAGAGATATAATGGTAGAGGCATGATTCTCAGAGAGCTGGAACTGCTGTCAGCCATGCATGAATTCTGCGGATATTAACTCATTTCTTATAACACCTTTATGAATTTGTAAACTGTCTTAATCTCTTTTCATCTGAAAAATACTGGGACTTTAATGTGGAAGAATACTTTAGAGTTCATTAAGTCTATCGGGGAAAAAACCTGTTGCTGCCTCAGAACTAAAGAAGAGAAGGGCCATACCCCATGGACTGTGCTCTTCTGTCTGAAGTGTTAAGGCATATGAGAAACCTTCACTATGGCGGAACTTTCAAAATCTTCGTGTAGTGTCTTATGATGGCAAAGACTGGATAAAAATAATTTTACAGAAGAGAAAGACTTGTATAGGAGAATCAGAAAAAAAAAAAAGGTCTTAGGCTATGTGATAGGCTGCCTTTTATAATGCCTGCAACAGCTGAGATGTTTTGAAGAGATTTCAAAGACAGAATCAGAGTCTTAAGTCTGTAGCATTACAGCAGAATGCCTTTATTAATTTAGGATATTTGGTGCTTTTTTTTTCCTCCCCTGGCCCCAGTTATACAGAAGCCTTTGTTCATGAAATGCCATGGGAAACAAAGTATACAAAGGGATTTTCAGGCTGTGTCTTTAAGTTTTGGAGAGGTTCACTTCACATTAGCGGTTGGATTTAGCTGGGGTGCCTGAAGAGATACCTATCCAAAGCTGTCTAAGGCTCTGATGGATATTACAGTATAAAAAACAGGCAAAGGCTGAATGATGTGCCCTGTCTCTCCTTCTCAGCCTATTTAGTTCGTTTCCAGGTGAGTTAATGACCAGCCTCCAACTGGAGTTCATGTTGACATGCTGGTGCTGATTTCTGGTTCCTTTGAGAATTACCAGTTACATCGTCCGTATGGAAGAGGGGTGAATTTCAACAAATCCCCACCCATATACGTGTGTCTTCAGTCTTGGAGATACAGCAGCAGTGCAGCTTAAAGGGAGTTGTCAAACCAGTACTCTCACAGATAATGAGGCTGGAGCATTCTTACCTATAAAAACAGCATTGTCAACCAAATTTGAAGTAAAAAGAGATACAGAAATGTAAGTAATTACTGTATTTTCCAACCTAAAATAGCTTATGGCCTTATGGTATAATACATGTAATGATACACATTGCTATGGCAGTAGATGCCTGTGCTTGAAAGTGTACTTTGTTGTAAGAAGCATGTCTTTACTTTTGTTTAAAGTTATGTTTAATAGATTTCAGAATTAAATTTTCATTCTGTGTGTTTTCTGTAAGGTAAATAATGTGAAATGCAAAGCTTTATGAATTTAGCCCAGGTATCTGTAAAAAGTAATTTCTGTGGCTTTTGTATTCATAGTAAATACCAGTGATACATTTGTGATTAAATTTTTAGCTAAAGGCTAAACAAGGGGATTAGTAAGGATCTTTAAAATGCAATTTCTTTTATACTTTTACAAGTAACCACGTAACAGTGAAAACAGTCATATGGAATACTACTTCGTGCAGCAGTTCTGTTAGTTCCACAGAGTTTGTCCTCTGCTTTACTGTTTGCAGTTGTGACAGATGTAAGATGACATGGTCTGAGTGCCACCTGTGTGACTTGGGTTCAAGATTTAAAACAAGCACTGGAACAGCTCTCAAGATAACATCAGTTTGTTTTGGTCTGAATAGGAAGGAGCTTAGTAACAGCAATGCAATTACTTCCAAATGAGCAAGTCTTATATTTTTCTGCTAAAATGCTTGTTCAACAGAGTATTCTTTCTTTAGAAATCAAAACCATAGGCTGCTTTGTTATATGGAGGGATGTATATATGTTTTAGAATAATGCTATTAAAGTAAATAATAAATTTTAAAATGTTATTAAAAACTGAAGAAATTGTGAAAGCATTCATTTCTTGCATTTGTGGTTTGCACTAAATGATAAATGGTAGATCACAAAATTCAATAGTCACTGAAGTTACATTCCTAGAACAATTTTGTCTCTTTAAACTGTATGTATGCATATATGTATGCCTGCATATATATATCTGTAGGTTCTTTTTAACCGTGGAATTTTATCTTGTGTTGATTTTAAGAAAGAATTTCAACCTGGGAAAGAAGGGGACAATGTTAAAGTGACATTACTGCTAGCTGAAGGTTCCTTGCTCTCTTCCTTCTTCTCTGTCCACTGTATCATAGCAGAGTGCAGTGTAGAGTCCTGGAAACTCAGCTATGGAATTAAGTCATGTAGACAAGAACCTTTTTTTATTAATGGCAATAATTGTATTCATTTTTTTTTCATGAGAAGGGACTTTCTAATTTTACTTACCATTGGAGCAATTTGAAAGAGATCTTAGGACACCTCAGTCGTATTTAGTTGTACTGTAAAGATGATGTGGAACAGAGTATTCATTAAACGATGATCTCTTTTCCATATAAAGAGGTTTATTCTAGAAATTACCAAATCCTACATTTGATTTTTAAATTTTAGGTTTTGTCATAATGATGTTTCTGCCTGTATTTTTTGCCAGCTTCATTTGTAATAAATGAAATGCAGGAAGACCTCATAAATGATAAAATTTTAGGTTCTGAAGAAGTACTGTGAATCACTGTAGATTAATTTTCATTTAAATAAAATTGCTTTGGGCACGATGTTTCCTGTGATTTCAGCTCGGGGGTATACCAGGCCTAATCACTTACAGGCACATTAGAAACCGAATGGCAATGGGATAGTGAACATCTGATCCCCTCGCCCTCGTGCCTTCCTATCACAAAGATGTCTTTATTATCCGGGATTCGAAAATTCTGCTCTCACAGACTGCCCCAACATCTCTGATTTCTGTGCTTTTTTCTTGAATGCTTTGTTGCTATCTTGTTAATATGTTTTCTGAGATTTACCTGAATCTTATGGCAGTAGAGGCAGTATACTTTTGGTCATGAAAGCTCTTGACTTTTTAAACCTTCTGACTTTAACCAAGGACACATTTAAAAAGCAGCACTGTTGGTCAAAATGAGCCTCATTTGTTCTCACTGAAATGATAATGCTTCCTAGCAAACAATGTTTGACAGTACAGAAGAAATCTGCTTTGATACAGTGAAACTTAAATTTTTTTACGGCCATATCATAACATTCGTGGGCTTTTTCTGCCTTCAGGATAGGATTGTCAGTCTCTTGGATCTTATCCTGTGGGTTTTTTGCCTCCTGGTTAAGGGTTGCTAGTACACAGAAAAATGTATATTTTTTTAATTTAATACGTTGCAAACCAGTGTCAATTTAATTTAACCAAATCATGTTTTCTGAATATGTGGTGTAAGATCCAAAGTGCCAATAGGTTTCAATATTAATATCATTACCTTCTTATTTTTGAAAGATATTTGCAAAACTAAAAGGAAGTTGGTTGTGGGCAGATCTGAGTCCCTTTTCCTCCAAGGGAGGTTTCCTCTCTCTGTGTCCTGAAGAGAATAATCTGTACTTTGATTTTTAGCTTTTCCAAAAGAAACATGTTTAAAAAAAAATAAAAAATTATGCTAGATCACTGTTCTGAAACATCAGTTAAAAAAACCCTTTAAATTATTGGCATGCGTAGTTACAGCTTTCTCTTTAGGGGAATCTTTTTCAGAAGTAGTATTGAGCCTGTCTTTTATAACTTCTTGTAAAGGAGCAGTAAATGGATAAAGTGTATCCATAAGAATAGAACTGTTTTATAGTCTACTTAAGATTTCCATTTGGGGGATATGTCTCAGAAGTATTTAAAAATAGCACTGGTATCTGGAAAATCCTTCTGGCAGGTCACAGTGGGTAACAGTTCAAAGGTCATGTAATTGCTGAAGACTGGTGTACCTTATCGATATTATCGGAAGGAAGTCAAAAGTAAGTAATTCTTCTGATTAAAAGCAGTGAAAACTAAAGCTTTATTAGGGAGAGAAAGAGAATGCCGTCAAACTACCAGATTACCTTTGAGGTGTTCCAGTATACAGTGTTCGAGTGAGGTTTTTGCCATGTAATCAGTTGTGTGAAGGCGTTATTTGTCTAGCTTGTCCCGGATTATCCATTTTATGCAGTTTATAGGTTTTTAATTCATTTTTAATCGTGAAGAAGAAGGTAAATTTGTCTCAAAACCTTAGCTGAATATGAAGAACTTCTCTACTCTTTTAATATGTAATTTACCTGAGGATATTCTGTTTCTTACTAAATATCATCATGAGCCTTGAAAAAATATTGACCTGCTCCAAGTAATTTTAAAGTGAAGTGGTTCAATTCATTCATTAGGGAATGGGAGAAATGAATACACCGTAGGAATTGTGTCTGGTGTAAATGTCAGGAGAAATATATGAAAATAGGATAGTGGCTACATGTTCCAGAATATGGAGAGTTACCAGTGAAGAAAGTTAACACACAAGTTTGGAAACTTCGAGAACTTACGATTTCACTTCTGTTTTGAAAGTTACCTAGGTGATTCATGCTTTGTATTTTTCTTTTAAATGTATATAAAATATAGTCTTGTCTGTTTTTCATAGAGTGGAACAATGGAATTTAGTACTTAAGCATTTGACATCATGCTATGCATTATTTTTATTATAAGTATTTTTTTTAATACAGGCTGATGGTATGTATTTATCTTACAATAATTGTAACTTCCTCTTTGTGAAGTGAAATGCAGGGCTAAAAACTAAATTGAATTATGCTCGGCACTATTTGCCAGGTATCTTTCACCAAGAAGTTTTTGACAAGGAGTACAGTAAGGAGGGAATTCCCTATTGCAAGGACTTCTTTTTGAGTAATACCTTGCTTGTATATTCTGTATTTCTTACTCTTTTTCATCAGCAAAACAGTGAGTGCATGGCAAATGTAGACAATATAAAATTATGGCAACAAAACTAAAGGTAAGGAAATACATTTACTTCCCAATCTAGTTTTTGTTTTAACATGACTTTGGGCGGTCCGGAAATACGGTACTGGGAAATATATGAGATGGTTTCCTTAGGATATTTTTCTTCTTAAATTCTTTCTCATTAAAAAATGTAGTTAGTGATTATCATTTCAAATACAGACATTTCTTTTCTGTAACCTG
Source organism: Cariama cristata (assembly GCF_000690535.1). Lineage (NCBI taxonomy): Eukaryota > Metazoa > Chordata > Aves > Cariamiformes > Cariamidae > Cariama > Cariama cristata. Next base: position 21,569 of record NW_009615676.1, on the reverse strand, counting down.
GCAGCATTTGTTTAATAACTATTCAAATTATGGACTTACATGTCACGGCTTTGCAATGAAGCTCTCGTCTTGCTTTATACTTAAAACCTGCCCCCAAAGACAGGGTCTGGCAACTCTGTTTTTCTGCCAGAGCAAAGATAATCTGTAGGGAGAATTTTACGTTTATACATCAGGAAAGGCAGAGTAGGTATTATAAGAGGTCGGTAGTTGAATAATGCTTCTTTCTTGCTTTGGTGGTGTTGATGTTAATGTTATGTTAATGCATTCATATAGTTGAAGAAATAGGCAACTGTAAAAAGCCATTTAAACTAATAAAGCTAAGAATTTATTCACATTGCTGTATGCATTTAAGAATGCTAAATACATGCTAAAGAGGTAATTAAAGCATACACTCAACTGATCTTCAGTTTCTGTGCAAGTTGTTTGACTCAAGTTGTTGGAATAATACTTGCCAAAGTATGAATGCATTGTCATTGTCTCTAACACTTTACAATAAAAATATATGCCTGTCAGCTAACGCATTGCTTATACTGTATATGTAGAGTCATTTTGAAGAAGGGATGTCTTAACTTTAGTGTAAATGTTATTTGCATTCAATGATTTCCAGCAAATGAAATGTAATATTCCTTTAGGAAAACAATGTTCTCATTCATTCTGCTGTCCCAATTCAAGTTATTTTATGCTTCTTATCTATATGTTAGACTTCTTAAAATATTGTTGATCACATGCAAACAAGAAAAAGTAGTCATCCTTAATAACGTCTAATTGTCCTGTATATAAACAGATTGCATAAATCAAAATGTAATTTTAAATGCATTTTTTTGGTTTTCTGAAAAGAGGATGAATGTGCTACAGTCAGCAAGAAAGCTCTTTCTGTTTCCTGTTCAATATTCAACATTTGGTGAAAATCATACAAATAATGATTTATATTTCCTTATTAATGAGTAATTTTAGGTTGTACCTGGTGAACTGATAAAAAGTGAAAATGATGAAAAGTCAAAGAGGGAGAGATGTGAACAGAATGAATGCAATAAGTAGTAATAACTAATATTTCTCTTTTGACACTGTCTCCCATAAGAACCTCATAGACAAGCAGTTGAAGTATGGGCTGGATGAGCAGACAGTGAGGTGGGTTGAAAACGGGCTGAACAACCAGGCCCAAAAGGTGGAAGGCGGTCAGTGGCACAAAGTTCAGTTGGAAGCCAGTAACTAGTAATGTACCTGTGGGTCAGTGCTGGGTCCGATCCTGTCTAACATCTTCATTAGTGGTCTGGGGGATGGGGTAGGCTATCCCTCTGCAAGTTTGCTGATAACGCCAAACTGGGAGGAGTGGCTGATACACCAGAGAGTTGTGCTGTCATCCAGAGAGACCTTGAGAGGCTGGAGAAGTGAGATGACAGGAACCTCATGAAGTTCAATAAGGGGAAGTGCAAAGTCCTGCACCTGGGCAGCAACAACCCCAGACATCAGGCATCCCGGTGGACACCAGGTGGGACATGAGCCAGAAAGATTCCCTTGCTGCAAAGGCAACTAATGGTATCCTGGGCTGCATTAGACAAAGCATTGCCGGCAGGTCAAGGGAGGTGATCCTTCCCCTTTATTCGGGATGGGTGAGCCCACACCTGCTTGGAGTGCTCTGTCTGGTTCTGGGCTCCTCAGTACGAGAGAGACGTGGACATCCTGGAGGGAGTCAAATGAAGGACCATGAAGATAGTGAAGGGACTGGAGCATCTCTCCTATAAGGAAAGGCTGAGAGAGTTGGGATTGTTCAGCCTGGAGAAGGGAAGGCTCAGGGGGGATCTTAGACACCTGCAGGGACGGTGCAAAGAAAGTGGAGCCAGGCTCTTTTCAGTGGTGCCCAGTGCCAGGACCAGAGGCCGTGGGCACAAACTGAGGCACAGGAGGTGCTGCCTGAATATGAGGAAACACTTTTTTCCTATGAGGGTGTCTGAGCACTGGTCCAGGTTGCCCAGAGAAATTGCAGAGTCTCCATCCTTGGAGATATTCAGAAGCCATCTGGACATGGTTCTGGGCAACTGGCTTGAGGTGTACCTGCTTGAGCAGGAGGGTTGGACAAGATGACCTCCAGAGATCCCTTCCAACCTCAACCACTCTGTTGTGATTCTATGTACTTCTCTTCATGTTTTAAAGAGCTAAATTTTCAAACTTTGTAGTGTATTTTTCTGTATGTATAAGACTAGGATAATGGCACTTTTACTGGACATATATTTGATTAATATGATATAAAATTCAAAATTTAAACCTTACATAAATTTCTCTTAAACTGTAGAAAAATCAAAAGACAGTAGTGAAGTTAAGCAATTCCAGCTTATAAAGCTAAGGGTTTTAGTATTCTTTACAAAAAGTGAAAGTATGAGAAAATACTGTGTTCTTTTCAAATTTATAGGGAGGGTGAATACTAAAATTGGAAACTGATACTCAAAACGGGGTGTAGTATTTCTGGTGTAATATTATTTGGTGGCAGGAGGGAAGAGACTCTGGAACATCTCCGTCGTATGACAGATTGTGACCTCCATTGGGTGAGAACAGCTGGCTTTTATGGACACCGTAAGTCTGGTACCACACTCCAGTGATCTGAAATCATTTAATACTTAAAAATCTTTGATCTTCTTCGTTCTTTGAAAGAACATTTATGAGTCTTCTCTGGGAGACCAACCCTATACCTGGATAACAACGTGTTTAGAACCGTCTAGCCTTGGACGTTTAAGTTCCTCTACAAACGTAAAGCAAGTCTTTGTTATGGGAAAGGTCAAATGCCATTGCTCAGTGCTCAAGTGTGAGCATTGTGGGTACTTTGAGAATCAGTAATAGTGGGTGTGAATTGAACTTTATATTGTTAAAGTTCTGTAGTAACTGCCTGCATTGGTTTATTGTGATAATATTTTTACAATATTGCATCGCCGTCTTCTCAAAGAATTACACTGTTTTTCTTGACTGGTATCTTAGTGTGAGATGATTACGGATAGGTGAAGGTCTGGTCTGCCAGCAGCAGGAATTTTTTTTGCGTGCATGAACTCTTGGAACAGTTCTGCCACTCTGAACCATGAAACCAATCTGTTCCTGTCGGTTACAGTTTTATGGAAACTAATTCTTTGTTGATGGAATCAGGTGAAAACTACGTGGTTCTGATTAGCAAACAGTGTGCAGAGTTTCTTAAGGTCATGGAGAACATTCCTCTGGACATACGCATGTGTTCAGATGTGTGCGTATAACTGTGTATACATATATTATACATGCATCTTCCTATATTAAAAATGATGGGCAGTTTAGCTTTGTCTTTTTATATATACTTGTTTGTAAATATTTATACTATAATTGATAAATTTGTAATATTATTAAATGTTTATGTTTATTTTAGTAGAATAAATACTCAGCTTCATTGTTTCTAATTTCAGAAATTCGTGTTTTTAAACTGAGCAACCCTCAAAATAATATTTAGTATAACTATGTAACAACCTCAAATAATGAGCCTTTTTTGAAGTAGCAGTGTTTTCTGTAGAAAATATGTATTATACAAGTGACTGCCTGGATAAAATAATGACCTTTCATTTTTAAGTATCCTGCAGAGCTGCAAAAAATAAACTGGTATCTGCAGCCTGCCTAATGGACTGCTCACCACATCACCACATGCAATTAAGCATAAGTGATTTTTCTGCTCAAGACAGGCTCAAGACTGATTTAGCAATGAAACTTAATTACTTCTAGCCCTTAGAGAAAATGGCCCAAGAAGGTTGAGGTTTTGGCAGGGCAATTTGGGAAAGCTATTGCTGAAACTGCCTTCCCCATTTCTGATTTTCTGTTAGCAGTACTTAGCACTGTCAACCTTTCATTAAGCAAATATTCCCACAAAAATTCTGCATTGTTATTTCTTTCTTTTTTACAGGCCAAAGAGAAAGATAATGAAACTTTGCAACTTCTTAGAAACAAGTGTTCTGATCAAATCCAACTGCTTCACTGTACTGGTGAAGTTCTTCTGTATTAATGGAAATTAAAACTTAAAAATTAGTTCTCAAATGCCTGTGTAAGGTCACCATTCTGGCCATAGAAATCTCAGGCTAAAAGTTAAAGCTAAATGCATATATGCTTCTTGACAATTTAATATGTCGTAGGTAAATTGTTTCTTCATTGCGTGCTCAGGTTAGGGGGAAAAATGGTCACGAATCTGAATATTACCAAAAAAAATTAATCATATTAACAAACTACTTCATACTCAAAATTGCTTCATTTGAGTTTTTAGGAATGTGTTATTTAAAGGAAACAGGAACTTCAATTCTGTGACTCCAAGGAATACATCTGGAATAACAATTCAGAAGGACATATGGCATCAATTGACTTATATTTTCCTATATGGGGGTTCTGATTGCAGTAGAAGGGAGAACTGTTCATTAATTACACGGAATTAAAAATACGAATACTGAGGTGGTGTTGATTTATATACCCTGTTGAAGTACAGTGAGTTCTGAAAAAAATGTGGAAGATGAGCAAAGAAAATTGACTCTTCTGTTTGTCAGCTGTGACAATAATTTACTTTACTTTTGTAGTATATTTTTCCCCTTAAAGATTTCGACTCCCTTACTCTTATCTCTTCATATAGATAAATCTCTCATTCACCTCTATGGGATTTTCATTTACAAAGACAGAAGTAATATTGCTGTTGTAATTCATTCTATATAATTACCTTCTCAGTAGTGCTCAAAGTCTTGTTCCTGCTAACAGCTATGGACATGTTTATCAATGGAAATATTCATGGTAATGAAACTAAACTTGTGCCTAAATATTTGCAAGAGTGTACAGCATGAGACACTAATTCCCAAAGGCACGTTTAGCACATGCTCTAGTGCTTTACTCGGTAGGGAGTGAATTTAAGTATGAGTATAGGCCCCCTTGATTTCAACAGTATTTAACCGAATAAGTGACTTAAACTTTTTGCTAGACAGGAAATAATAATTTAAGCATATACTTGAATTTAATTTTTTTTTTTTTTTTTTAAATCAGAGCATTGAAAGACTCATTGGAATGAGCACTGTTTTAGCCTTGTATTTACAAACCATGGAATATTTAGCAACCTTGGCTTGTATTTACCATCGTTGTTGTTACCATCTAGGATATTTCTCATTGTAGTGGAGATGAGTAAGTTTTTTTTGGGTGGTAAACAGTCATTTTTAAAATGATGCTGGCATTTCTCCTTAAATGGGTAAGTATAGCTTTCAAAAATCTGTTTTGTAGATGGGCTTGTAGCACCATCAGTCAGTAGAACTCACCAGTCTATCCCTTTCTATACCTGTTTTCAATTGCATATATTTTTACTTTGAACTGCTCAGGCTGAAATTTGCTAAAGCAAATGAGGATGGTGTCTCTCATGTAACTGTTCTTTGCAATGCAATCTTGATTCACCTCCTTTCATGAAGGAGGCTGAGGTCTTTTGCAAAACCCACCATGTGATGAAGTAATGAGAGACACGTGCACTCAGAGACCTGAATTACAGTTGCACCAGCAACATGTGTCAAGAACCACATGAGCTTAATAAGGGATGATTCCTCCTCCAAACAGTTAACTGTCTAAATAAACTTGGAAAAAGGCTGGGAAAAAGTGTAGTATTAACATCTCCACATGAGGCTTGGATAGATAAGCAACTGACTTGGAGTCATACAAGGAAAAGTGAAAAGTAAACTTTTTGTCTCTTCAACTCTAAGGGCAAAATGCCCCTGGTTATTTTGCAACAGGTCATGCAACAGCTGTACTTAATTCCTATCAACAACTAATTAATGGGGTTAGCTGCAGTGAAAGAGCACTGATCTTGATAACCCAAGTGGTCTCCTGCAGTTTTAGGTTCTAGTGGAGCTGGGTCACGGTGGTGTAGCAGTCTCTGTTATTTGCAGCCATCCAGTGATAAGGTAATGCTCAGGCCACCCTGTAAACTTCATGCTACAAATTTAATGACTAATAATATTGTTAGGATGCAAGATGAATCTTACTGCTTTACCTACTTCTTGAATTTCACTGAAGTTTGGAAACTAAGCTTCACTCCTTAGAAGAAAAGGCTAGTGTTCTGTTGGGATAACATGAACAGCATTGCTGCCTCCTTTCCTATATTACTGAAGTGTTTGTAATATAGGTAGAGATGAACTCTGTTCTTTACAAAGTTCTTCTCTGGTGGTGTCATTTTCTAGGACAGGTACTTTGACTTACATGCATGCACTGGTTTTTAAATCTGTTAACTTGTTTGTAAGAGGAGTTCAACAGCCATTTTTAATCTACTTCTCTGAATTTTCTTTGCTCTAAGCTGTGTCATTTTACGGTCTGTGCAGAATGGAACCGAACAGAGGCAGATGTGGAAATATTTCTTTTCAGTAACCGTGTTTTGCACACACTGTACTCCTCTCCTGTGGCATTCATTACAGCTCATTGGACATTGTCTACATTTTTCTCCTGAATTTACACAAATAAAACTTCCGTGGGTCATCTGCATGCCCAGTTTTACTTTGCAAGGACTATGAGCAGGAGACCGTGCATGGGTACAATTTTCCAGTCATGAGAAAAGTGCTTGGAATTCCAGACACTTGGAAGTGTGCACATATGTTTAATAAAACTTTTTTTTTTAAGAAAAAACTCTTTAAGTTGATGAAACTCAGAACTTTTATGTAATCAAATCTGACCCTAGAACTGTTTTATCAGACTTACAGAAAGTGTCCTTCACTTACTTTTTATTTGGATGGTAGTGATGATGGATGTAGAGGCAAGATTGATTGATGTCTGTTTCCATGTTCTTAGTAACCACTGAAGATCTTAAAGTTCGTTCTTTTGTTTCATCAGGAATAGAAAAGGACTATTTAAAAGCAGTAGCTGATAAACTATATGGCCTGGTAGAAGCAGTGGTTATCAAGAACCACTTGATATTAGGCTCAACATTAGAAAATTTCTTCACTGTTAGAGTTGTTAGGCATTGGAACAGGCTCCCCAGGGAGGTGGTGGAGTCATCGTCCCTGGAGGTGTTCAAAAAACGTTTAGATGTGATACTTCAAGACATGGTTTAGTGGACAGGGTGGCATCAGGTATACGGTTGGACTTGATGATCTTTGAGGTCTCTTCCAACCATAATGATTCTATGATTCTAAGAAATAATTGCAGTGTGAGACATTAAATGTCTATTTTACAGAGCATGCCCTTTCAACAGTTAACTGTACTTGTGAAACTGCCTTGAATTAGTATTTTTTCATAAGTTAATCTCCCAGTATAAATTATTTCAGTTCAAGTACATGCGACTTCTAGAAGTAGCATTTAGCATTGAGGTTCACAAAATATTTTGATTATTTTAACCTGACGGTAATATGGGAAGTATTGTCATAAGTAATGGAACTGTGTACACGAAAGACGGAAATATACCTGTATGGTAAACTGGATTCATCAGCTTGGTGGAACTGTATTAAATGCAGTCTCGTTTCAGATTAGTTACATGATACTGTAAAATATCACTCATTAGTACTTTGCTAACATCGCACAGATGGTTTATATGGCAATTGATCAGTTAATGCAGGGAAAAAAAAGGTAATTTATCCTAAAATGCACTATAGAGAGATTTGTTTTTATTGACTCTAATGAATGCTTTGGGATAAGTTTTGCCTTAGCATATATTAAATGAGCAGTACAAGACTTTACTAGAACAACTATTAAAGTGCTGCTCAACAATGGACATAGTGACAAATAACTGACTAAAAAAAGGTTCCTTCCTCAGTAGCTTACCCCAAGGCGTTTTTATTCAAACAAAATTAGAATTTGAGATTACGTTTACTGATACTGGAATGAAAAGTGACAACTGTTTAACATTTCAAATGCTGTGCTTATGTCTGAAGCTGAGAGAACAGTTTGTGCATTTGAAAGTTACAGAGAATTTTAGAGAAGCTGGATAAAAGAGTTCAGATTTGATCAACTCCCACTTGCTTCCTTCTCCCTTTGCCGGACGTGCCCACAGGAGGCGAGGTGTGATGGGTAGGTGTGACCATACAGCAGGCAGCGTGGTGGCTAGTGCTCTCCTCTTTGCTGGCCTCTCCAAAGGGCGACTGTGGCCAGTTCTGGGCTCCCCAGTTCAAGAAAGACAAGGAACTACTGGAGCGCGTACACGGGCTGGAGAGAGTCCAGAGGAAGTCAACAAAGATGATGAGGGGACTGGAGCATCTCCCTTGTGAGGAAAGGCTGAAGGAACTGGGTCTATTGAACCTGGAGAAGAGAAGACTGAGAGGGGATCTCATCAGTGCTTTTAAGTACCTTACGGGCGGGTGTCAAGAGGATGGGGCCAGACTCTTTTCAGTGGTGCCCAGTGACAGGTTAAGGGGCAACGGGCACAAAGTGAAACTCAGGCAGTTCCACCTGAACATGAGGAAGAACTTCTGTACTTTGAGGGTGGCAGAGCACTGGCATAGGCTGCCCAGAGAGGTTGTGGAGTTTCCTTCTCTGGAGATATTCAAAACCCGCCTGGACGTGATCCTGCGCAACTTGCTTTGGTGACCCTGCTTTGGTGGGGGATTGGACTGGGTGATCTCCAGAAGTCCCTTCCAACCCCCACCAGTCTCTGGGTCTGTGATCATGGGCTGGGTTTGGAGTGAGTATTCATCCGCGCTGCTAGGGCAGGGAGGATTCTGCAACTAACCCTGTGCATGCTACCTAACACTTGGTATAATCCTTGTTTTGGTATAGTTTTAACAAGTCTTAATATCTTCTTAGCCCAAGTGCTCACTCTGCCCACGCCATACCAGCACTTGTCACTTCAGAGGTGCCACATTACTGCCTTTCATTATGGACCATATGAGGACCATAAAATAAGACATTTCTAAATTTTACCTTGGGATATTTTTTATTCTTCTGAGTGATTGTGTAAAGACGCGTGCTTGTACCTCTTAGTGTGAAGAAGTCCTGCTGTGTCTGTGTTAAGTGGCTGACTTAAGAAGGCAGAGACTTGTAACCATGCAAATCCCTGTCCCTGGCTCACAGAAGCTCAGGACACATTGCACCAGGGACCTGGGTGTCTTTGCACCTTCTCCCCTCCTCATTTTTGTTTTCTTCAGTATTTCAACATTTGTTTTTTTTAAGGTGCTATCAAGCCAAAAGTCTTTTCTTATAATGAGTAAAAACAGCCCACCAGATCTGTGCTTCTATAGCTTTATCCCCAAGAGGAGAGCTATGTGCAGAGAGATGGGGTTAGAGAGTGCAAGCCTTGCGGGAATGGTACTGGGAAGACTGGGCTAGCCTGTTGAAGGGGGACTCTTTGGACTAATCTAACCATCTCATCAAGAGAAGACTCTGGGAAAGGTTGTAAGTTAACAACATAATTTCTGTGCTGTCTGCTGTTAAGATGTCTCTAATCCTACAGTGCTGAACGTGAAAGTTTCCCTAAGTAGGGATTTTAGGAGAGCTAAAATTAGACAAAGCTGCTCTTACTGCTGGAATACCTAATTCAGTCATTTTCCCAGTATAGATGAGAGTTCGAGTTTGTCTATAGTAGTTCCCTCAGGGTATCTTAAGGAATTTTAGTCAAGATCTCTTAAAAAAAGAATTATGTTTCTATTTCTCACATTCTTATCTGGCATTATATTAAATATTTGAAAATATACTTATTAAATATTTGAAGATATGAACCAGGGTTGCTTGAATTTTTCTTTGACCTATTCCTGTATTGTAGGCAGATTATAATGTCAAAATACTGTAGTAAATCACTTCGTAATTAAATTCTTTGTTGATATCGCAGGGGTTTGAAATTCCTTTGGGTTTTCCCCCCACCACCTTTGAAGATAAGACCTGATTTGTCATGTTTTCCACAATTCTAAAGTAGTTTCTGCTCAGGTGACCTAAAAGACAGATAAAAATGGTGTTATATTTGGGGGAGAGAAAAGATTTAAGAGTTTTATTTTACGTATCTGTTTATCCTTTTTTTTCCTATGGAATTGGCAAAGTTACAACCTTTCAGAATATCCAAGAATTTATATCCAGTTGTGCAAGGCTGTCTTTTTATTTATCAAAACCTTGCTAGTGCAAACTTTTTTTTTTTTTAATTGGAAGGAAAAAACCTTTGCTAGAGATTCAATACTTAATGTAGGTAAGACCTGAGAAGGCTCCTGATTTTTATATCAAAGCTTTCCAATAGAAGACACATTTTCAAAACAAATCAGAAGATAACAGAATTAAATTCTGAAGTATTTCTTTTATATTTTTTAGTTGCTTAATCTTGGCTATTTTGTGTCTTTGATTTATTTCTGCCTAAAAGTGTAGAGGCCCAAGGTCAAATTTGTATAGGCTGCTTATATTAAATCTGCTAGTATTAAACCCTCATTCTGTTTTGTTGTGGTATGTCTGTGTTGTGAGTTTGGCTTTTGTTTTAAGAAGCCAAATTGTAATAATGGTCTGTGATTTTCCCCCAAAACAGTATTTTTATATGTGCTTCTCCTTTGGTAATATGCCACGATATTGGTCAGTGTTTGAAGAAGCATTTCATTGCCCCAGTAGTGAAGTAGGTGTTCTTCCAATAGTATGAAACACTGCCAGAAGTTCTGGAAGCAATCTGAGAATCGCTTTGATGTTACGATATTTGTACATGGATACCAAGTTAAGAAGCTTGTACAAGGCTCACTTTAGTTTCTTATTTTTGCAATTTAAACTAAAGCTCTTTAACACAAAGGAAGCAACAGAAACCCCCTAACACATGTTATTTTTTTTGACAAAAGCAAGGCAGCTTGTAATTAGGGTTGAGAAGGACTTCTAATGGTGTACTAATTTATTCCTCTTCCTTGTCCTGACAGGTTTAATTATTCCTAAATATCCTAGTGAGTAGACTGATTACTAGCCCAGAATTGACCAGCTCCACTGATGATGGGACAGTGGTAAAACTGTTCTTGTCATTTTGTTTCAGTTTTTGTAAGTTGTACTAGTAAATTGTTCTTCCTCAGGTGACCTGTGTTTTACTTAATTGCAAATAAGCCATTTGGAAGTTTTCTTTGGATCTAACGGGTCTTTTTTCAGTTCTTCTGTGATCATCTTGGCTGCAATGTAGAGGGTTTAAATCAGTTTTACTGGGTGCAGTATTTCCCCTTGAAGTTGTACTCTAACTTTTTCTAACACATTTTAAAAAATTAAACTAAAATTGCCTCCCTCTTGTAATATTTTTTTCTTTCCTGGATTCCTGGCATTTTTTCTTAACTTAAAATAACTCAAGGTGTTGAACTTTTCCATATTGTCTCCATCAATGTCTTAGTCGTTATTTCCTTTTTCCCTCTTGCTTCAGGAAATGCGTCTGTCATGTCACTCTCAGGCTAGGGAGTAGCCAATTTTTACAAAGACCAAACCGTACCAAAACCACCCTCTCTTATAATTTCCAGAAGAATTGAACTCCTTTTCTACCTCCCTGTTAACCTTTTGCCGTTGCCTCCTTCAGTGTTTTATATATTATAAGGGCTATGCTGTTGTTAGCCGCCTTCTGTGTGATCCATCTCACCTGATGAATAGCTTCTGGTCGTGCTCAGTTATTTCTGAAGGAATGTGGAAAGACCCCGATTATCCATTTCAATTTTTCCAGGGGTTGAATAGCATAATTCTGCAAGATCATTTGATTTATGGCAAATGGTAAGGAGGCAGGGCATAGAAAAGTGAGGAGGTGATATTGCTGTCTAAAAAAAAAAAGAAGTCCTGGGAGAGTAGATGTGGAAAAAGAAACTTATATAATGGGAGAACACAATGGGTTACTGTGTGAATCGGAGTAGTTGATATATTTTACTGAGTCTTAATGAACTTGTCTCATGGTGAACAGACTTTTGTCCAGGTTGTGTTGTCCCTGTAACAGAAACACCTGAATTACACAGGAACAAAACGGCATCGGTGGGTGCAGCAAATGCAGTAAGTTGTGCAAAGGGATGACCTGGGGTGTATTCTGAACTCACCTGGTGCTCCAGACTCTCTGAAACAGGTTGTCTCCTGCTTGGGAGCTTTGTCATGACAACGGTTGAAATGGAAATTACAGTGGTTTGTCTGAAGATATCAGCTTGCTCAAAGAAGTGGTGTTCTGATGTTCAGGAAAAAAACCCAGCAACCCAATATAGCATGTGGGTGCACATCAAGTGTGACAGGCAAAACCATCTCAGAGACACAAGCTTATGAACTGAGATAATAGCATGTTATTTTCCCCTTGGTTTATGTTTAAAATATCTTTCTAAGAGTAAACATTTTTCTTTTAAATATTCAAGCCCTAGTCACTGCAGAAGTTGGATGTACGCCTCAGTGAAGTTGAGAACTTCCCACTGCTGGGAAGGAAGTAGTTTTCTAAACCCCACTGAAAGTTTATGGCTGGTGCTTTTACTTTACTTGATTCCTTCTCTTGGCATGAATCCCTTTATGTATCTGCTGACAGTATCTTTATTCGTCTGCTCACCAAAGAAAATATATCCAAGTCTTATGTACTCCTCTTAACAATATGTAGGGTTTCTTTCAATATTTCTTTTGTTCTCAAAGGAGACTATAATTGATGCCAAGTAAGTAATCTCAAGTGTTCAAAACATTAATGCCTCTAATGCGAATGATTTCTACCTGTTATTATGTGACAGGATCATTTTGATTGTATGACTAAAGTATCTTAAAGTATTATTTGCAAGATGTTTATTAAAAAGAGACTTATGTGAGCACAATAGTTCATTTTTGTTCACCGAAACGATTATATTTATTTTCAAACTTTCAGCCAAATATCTGTAACATGACTAATCTATTAAAGTGTTGTCCAGATTAAAACTTTGTGGATAATGACATTGTGTTTCTTCAAAGTTTTTTCTGTAATCTGATAGCTGAAACTATCAGTTTATATTTTACACTGGTGTATACTTGCTTGACTCTGTGTAACCTGATCCGTTTGTCTGAATTTTAGCTATACCGGGCCGTGTGCTGCCTGCTCTGCTCCGTTCTGCTTTTGTCTCCGTTGTTTTCACTTTGGTAACGATTCCCTGCGGTCCGTGAACATTAAGGTCCATGTGAGGTCAACCATAACTTGCAGATAGTGACAACAGTGCAAATAATGACAAATATGGGGGGGGCGGGGTGTCATACGATGTTTCCTGTATTTAATTTAGGGGTCAGTGATTTGTGAGCAGCCTGCAAGGATGCTGCACATAGTTTGGTTTGTCTTGAGGTTCAGATTTGAATCCCTGAATATTCTCCTGCTCCCAGTCTCCTTTTGTTTACCGTTTACTTCCTGGAAAAGGAGCGTGTTTGGGGATCTTCTGTCTCAGATTTTGTCTTTTTCATGTTTTGCAGATCGTCCGCTACTTCTAATGTGTGTGGGTTAACAAAGCTGTTTCAGTTTAACCACCACCTGAACTTGGGTAGTGTGAAAAGGAAATTGGTCCAGTGAAGGAACAATTTTAGTCATTAATGACCGTGAGAGCCTATGGAGGGAATACCAAATATTTTCTTCTGGGTTCCAAAAAGAAGAGGTGACTCTAGGCTGGAAATACCTTTTGCAAAGTAAGAAGTGATGTATAGATATAGGTGATGGTAAACTGAAAGGATTTCTGTCTCCACCAGCTGAAGCTAAGAAGTAATTTAATAATACTTGTAACAGAAGGTGGTAAGGCAGGCAAGGTATTCTGAAAAGAAAATAAAACCAACAGCAACAACAAAACTTTTTTTTTCTTAAGCTTTTTAAAAAGCTTATTCTAAATTGTAAGATTATAGACTTCTGGTCATACTCTGATGAACAGCTCTTGTTGGCTCATGGAAAACAAGGAGCTCTCGGCCTCAGTGATAGCCCTTTGCCTGTGCAAATGTGAGTGCGAGTGGTTGTGGTGCTGGGCACTGGTGCCTTCTTGTTGTTGCTGTTAAGGAAACAAAGTAAAGATGAAATCCTTTTGTTACTTCCTTGGATTTCAGAGAAATTACTAAAATCCCTGGAAATTGTGATGTAACAGATTACTCAAAGATTTCAGGAGTATTTATGAAAGCGTTCCCTTAAATATGGAATAATGAAATTTGATGTAATGTCTTCTTTATCTCAGGTGCCTTGGTTATTAAGTTAGCAGAAAGAAGCTTGTGTTTCAGGATACTTTCACTAAGATTTGCTGGGATCTTTTTTTGGTTGATTGATTTATTCTTATATACCCTGTTGGGAAAGAAAAAAAACCTCACATCTTCTGTACGTGATGGATACCCTGGTTTTATATACTCTGGCATTTTATAGAGTAGGATGTACACTTAAGCTGTTTTACAGGAAAGCCTTTTGAGACTGTTGAGGAAACAGGCCAGAAGTACAATTATGCTGAAACTGCTGACTTTTTAAAAAGAGTTTCCAGTGATAACAGGATTTAAAATAAAAGCAGTCTAATTTCAGTTACATTGCTGTGATTTGCAGGAAAGAGATTTTACCTTGAGTTTAAATTTTTCTGGACTTGAATTTAATCCATTGATGTGATAGTATAGTGAGCTGTGACATTTTATTTAGCTGTTGTTTTTAGTGTTAATGATATAAAAGTGCTAAAGTTATGGTTGGAAAGACAGGATTCTAGCATTGTTGCATTGCAGTTAGATGTTCTCGTAGCTTGTTTATGCTACTGAGTACAACTGACATCGAGGTAACATATTTTGGTGGAGTAAGGGACTGACCCCACAATTTATTCCTAGTACTGGTTTTGCAGAGACTGTCTAGGAGTAGCTGAGAGATGAAAAGGTGTTTTCAACTTGTCATGCCTGTACCCAAGGACGTTTGGTTGGTTTCATTTGTATTATAATAATCCATCATCTTTGAAGTTTAAATAGTATTTTCTCAGTATAATCCTATTTTGAATGCCATTTTACTTCATTAGTTGACAGTTCATCTGTTTACACACCTCGCTTTGGGAAATTCAGAATTCTTCAGTGGCAATTTGGAAAATTTGAGTCAGTTTAATGGAGCAAATATTTCACGACAAGTTATGGGTACATTTCACTTTTTCTGTGCTGCTTTCAAAGTGGCTATCCTATAATCAAAAAGACCTTTAACTCTTGGGACATAAACAAATCATTTGGTCTTCTGCACTGTTTGTGGGCTGTAGATGCAGAAGATACAGAATCAAATTATGTTTCCTGAAAGAGTGATGTGTGGAGCCCTGTAATCTTCGCTAGATAAAGCTCAGTGTCTTTGTGCTTCAGAGCAATACTTAATGAGATGGTTCAAAGGGACAGCAGATGTGTTCTGGAAAGCATAAAGAAATTGGTTGAGCTCTTTGGTGTTGTATTTGAAAATGTTCGTGGTAAGTCATTTTACACACTTCAGTGTATTGAGTGATTTCGTGATGTGCTTTCCTTCAGTTTTTCTCCTTATCACAAGAAGTCTTTGTAGAGTTGTTGCACTTGACTAGAGGTTGTTTATCCTTTGCTGTCAACTAAACTAATCAGGTCTTTCAAATGTGAGTACTTTTGTTGTGGCTCACCAGGCAGGTGAGGTGGGCTCTGGTGACATTTAGGACTAATTCAGTGCTGAGAATTACTTGAATGCAATATTGGGGGGAAGGAATCACGTAATACTTATGAAAGTATGAAGTTTAAGATTCAAATCTATAGCATTAATTTTACAGGGAAGAATATAATTGATGATATCTTTTAGGGAAGTAATCAACTGTATTAAATGCAGATGTTCCATTAAGAAAAGCATTAATGAAAGTGTTTAATCTCTATTTTTCTTACCTAGTTAAAATCATACATATGATAAGCCTTTAAATTTTCATAACTTACCATATTTTTCCATAAACTAACAACAAAATATGTAAAAATTTTTTTCTGAAGTTTTTAGTGGAGTAAAACATTTTTCAGATGTAAGTTTTTTTCTCATGGGATAATTGTTGTTGTGTGCTGTATTGAAATTGCATATTAGGAAAGAGTTGAACTCACTCATGCTGTGTTGTACTCCACGCTCTGATGGCATAGACCTGGCAAGGGCAAGGGGTGAGGGAGGTGGAGGTGCAGAGCGACCAAAAAGTTGCAGAGCAGAATAGGGCAGTGGCGTAATATTCAGGAAATTGTGATGATTTTAGTTGTTTTGCTACGTACCAGTTTTGAAGTGTTGTATTCTGTATTGGAATATTGCTGTTGTACTAGCAAAAAAGTAATGTCTCTAGGCATGAACAAATATCTCTACCAGCTTTTAAATACTTAAGAAAATATTTAAACAATCACCAAAAGCCTAAACTTTCTTATATAAACCTTTTTTTGTGTCACTTTTGTTGTTTTAGTATTAGTTTTTTTGTGTTGTGGTGGCAGTAACAGTAGCAGAAGGAATGAAAATTCATCTGACTTCCCTGCTAGCGCCAAGGCTTTTTTCTGAACCTGTAACTTTTATGTTAAGAAGTAAGTGACAGATCTTCTAACATTTAAATGATTGTTGGTAAAACGAACAAGGCAATTTTAAAACTGCCGAGAGAAGGAGGAGTATAAATGTAAATAGTTTATCCTAATCAAGTTGTAATAAAGTTCTGTTGTGAAAGAAAAATGCGTGTTTCCTGGTGCGCAAGCCATTGCTGTGTAATCTTTTAAAAATAAGTACCTTACTAAGTATTTCAGTATACACTATTATTTTTCTGTGTCAGTGTTGAGCTTCTCTTTATTAAGTCTAAGAATCTTACAGCTTAATAAAAACTTAGGGAAAGGCATCGTGAAACTAGCTAGAACAGTTTAAAACAGTACTTCTCTTAGTTTCTGTTTAGCATCTTCTCTGTCCACTCAGTCTCCAAGTAGGAGGTGGTTAAAAGGACCAAACAAGGGGATCTGAAGCAAAACGAGTTGCTCTGTGTTGCACGACTCACCAACAGCATGACTCCCTTACCTGGCTCACCCTGGTGAAGGGGATACCAAGCGCTCGCCCAAGCTGCTTCGCTGCTGCAAGGCAAAGCTGAAGAAAAGGTAACCTCCAGCAGTGGGATGGAGTGGACGTCTGTGGCCAGAACTTCTTTGACTTGCTAAGTCCTTCCTTTCCCGTGACACAGAAGTAACTATGCCTTCTCAGGAAGCTTCACTGAAAAGTAATTCCAGCGCAGCATGAACTCCTTCATTCAACAGATAACATAATCTCTGCTTTCACCCCCTTCCAAACAGTTTGATTATATGTCTTTCCTAGCATACTTGCATAAAATGTTAATTGTTAAGAGCCCTCATTACTCTGAGGAGTTAACTGTATCTTGTGATGACAGCTAGTGTCAGCTGTACATTGTGGAGGCTCCTAGCTAGGGAGAGGTGAGAGGCATTTTAGCTTACCATGCTTCTTCCCCCTCCTCACATTCTCAAGGGGACTCTTACTTGCGAAGAAATGTATGTAGTTCACAATGTTATTGAAAACTCCGCCAAAGTAGTGGAGAGAGACAGAAATACTGATGTGAAATGACATCACATGCAAGGTGCCAGGATTTATGCATAAACATAAATAATTATAATAAATTTTAAATATTTTTTCTTCAATTAGTAAACACCAAAATACCGTTGTATATGCATGTATATTAAAAAACCATTTGTAGTAGGTATCTGTTAGTCATACATAATTTTTAAGAAAAGAAATCTGCGGTTCCTGAGCACATTCTTTAATGCGTGTTTTTCCTGGCTGCGGTATTGGCTTCCTCAGCCCTTTCCTGCCCCTGCCCCGCCGCCTCCCCAGCAGAACAGAGAGGGCAGCTACGGGCTTGGGCACATGGGTCAGGAGACTGTTGAGCCTGAAGAATAACTATTTGTGCGTTGTAACTAACTTACAGTAAGTCTGACCGTGCTTAAAATTTTTAGTAATTTTGAAATTTGCCCATCTAACTTACTCTAATTATCAAATACACCGATTAAAGTAATAGTTATGTGATTGCAATAGTGGGAAAACCCTGCTGTTTATTTCTGAATTACCAGCATAGATTATTTATTTCTACTCCTTTAAAATTCTCCCTTTACTTGTTTTTAGTGCTTATCAAAATTTCCTAGTGTTCTGATACTGTTTATAATTTTCACCACTGTGAGTGATTAGTGGATACAGTGACTTTCATGATGCTGCTTTGCACAGAATATTATGCTTGGAGTATTATTTCAATACATGTGCTTTACAGCAATGAAATTATTTCAACACATGTAAACTTTTAAAGACAAATATCTCTTGCAGTTCCTTTTTGGATACTAAGGTAATATCAAACCTTGTAATTCTTCAGTGATTATGAGCTCTGGAAGAAAAAGAGACAAGTAGAAATCCTCATGGTGGAGATGAAATCTGGGATAATATCCGTAACATGAGCTAAGGAGTTATGTTGAGAAGCCTAATAGGAGACATATGCAGAGACTACTGAGAAAATTTATTGTTATTTTAGTATTTACTACATTTGTAATGCTCTTGTAGGATAAGTAACCAGATTTAAATTTCAGCTTACATATGGGTTTAATATTTAGAGATGTTAGCATTTTTTTAGTTTTAATTTGCAACATTGTATTTCAAGTATATTTCTAATTCTGCATTTTCAATGTATCCTAATTTGAACAATTCACAACTGCTTCACATTTATTCATCAGAGTTATAAAGATGGAAGGTTCAAATCGTGCTGGTTGAATTGACTGCATTGTTAGAAGTTTGCAGTGTGTAACAGGCTACGATTTGATCTCGGTGTGGCTTAAGCTCATTTAGGCAGGTGTGAACCCCAGCTGCCTGCTCCTGCCCCTGTTCACTCCTTGGGAGGGGAAAATAGACCTGATCCATCTGAAAGTAACTATGATTTGTTTTTCTGTGCATCTCTGTGCCAGCAGAAGACACATGACACTAGTCACCAAAAAAAGGTGCTGGAGAGGAGGAGCAGTGACTACGTAAATTAACGTTGTCTGAAAGTAATTAATGAAACTTCAGCTTGAACTGAAAGCACAGCCCAGCAGTGAGCAAACCTGCACAGCAAGATGTGTAGCCACCATGAAGAACTCATCAGCTTGCAGTAGTATCACAGTAACCCAGTCTTAGACAATATTAGACTTTAAATGTAGATTTGAAGTGTATATTTTTTAATTTGGTACAGTACGGTCCAGTGGTATAATATAAAATTCTTGCATGTGTTGCCGATGAAGATCCTGGACCGTGTAGTGTATATTAATGATAAATATAATTTTTAATGTATATATATGTGTATAAATATCTGAAAATCTGAAATTATAGTAATTTCATAGGTCATTTGTAGTTCTGAAGTAAATGAATATTTAAAACAGCAAGAACAAAGCCCTGTATAGCATTTTAGCATTTTGGGGACCCAAATTCAATTAAATGGGCCTGTTTCAGGTATTTCAGAATTATTTTGCTCTGATGTAACACGGTGAATTTAAAGGAATGTGGAGAATTTTACTCCTTGTAGATCATATATTTTAAAGCTGTTCCTGGCATAATTTAGGATAAAGTTGAAGTTACGTGTGGAACAAATGCTAAAGTGTATTTTTGTTATAATTTAAAGTTTCTTGAGAGCGTACGTGTAGGTTTAGTGTTGTATTCAGAAGCATTGCATGTTATTTAGGGTGTTATTTGACATAAAGTAATTTTAGTTTGTCTGTTTCTTCCTCAAGACTAAGCTGCGTGTATAACATACATGTTAACTGTAACTGTCTTCAGCAATTTTATTGAAAAGTAGCTCCTCCAAAGGGAGAAGGTGGTTTCCATGTGCAGTCAGAAAATTCTTCTGGTGGCGATGGCACTAATTGTGGCCCTTCTCCACCACCCAGCTGCCAATTTCAGTGGATCTTACAGGAATGTAATTCTCTTTGAGATGTGCAGCTTGAATTTGGTTGAAACCAGGCTGTAAGTTCTGCAGGTGTAGGTGATGGACAAAGAACTCTTACTCCTTTAGGAAATTAAACTTAAAAGCATAGAAGTATTTAATTCTGTGTAAGTTTGTTAATTGCCCAGAGTTAACGGTTATAAATGTAGTGTCCTTGCCTGGTCAGAAAGAGGAAAATAATTGTAGGACTACTTTGGTTTCTGAGATTAAGACATGAGGATCACTTCATCTAATGGGAGAAAGCTGGCAAGAACAGATTTTGTATGAAAAAGAATTTCAACTTCAAGTGTTTGAGAGAATATTATTCCCTGATAAAAATCTACACTGGTTGAAGCTGGATTGGGAACACCTTTGTATAACATGAAGGTGATGAAAACACCACCAGGAAAAAGTTGCACTTGTCCAGAACTGGGAGTTTTAAGTGCAGGAAAATTTTAGCAGAAGTCACACTGATAAGAAAACTAGGAATGCTAAGGGAAAGGAAAAATGAGGCAAGGTAACTAACTCACTCATGCAAAAGATATGATAAAATGAGGAATAAAGATTACTATTGGTGCATGAAAGTTAGATTTGGGAATTGAACGAGAATTAGGTAAGTTTGATGATTTGATATCATTGCGTTTTTAAGTACCTTCACTTACGTTAATTCTGTGGTTGTGAATACCCAGAAGAATTGTATTATGCTCAAAGAGTTGTAAGCTGGGAAAGGTGAAATAGCTGCTAAATCCCTATAGAAATACCAAAATACCCCAAACGAAAACAACCCAACATAAAATCAACCTTAATTATAGATACATGAAAGAGTATCTACCTTAGTTTTATAAAAGTCATTTGAACAGAAACAGATGAGCGCAGACCACACAGTCTATGAGGGTTAATAATTGAGATATTTTCCTTATTGGAAGTTACTGAGAGTATTTGCATCTGTAAAAACAGTAACGAGTGCAAGATCAAGTTATTGTTCAGGAGTGCAAATCAGCTTTTGAAATCTGTTTTCATTCTAAATTTTATTCCAAAATCTACTTGATAGAACTGCAATTTTATTACTTTGGCACTAATCTAAGCTATTTATTACTGCTTTAAGGGCATAATGTATATCTAGATTTGTTACATTATGTGGTGTTCTTTGTTCCAAACAATTGGACATTTTTCTCTCTAATTTGTGTTAATTTATCATCGATTTAGAAAAATCAGTAGGCAAACAAATCTTTTTAATAATCAAGGGGAAAAAGGCTTTTTTTCATAGTGTAGTTCAGTACAGTGTAGTTCGATAGAGTCTGTATGCAAATGGAGTTTGCTAGGCTGTTCTAGGATCTCGTACTTCACCAGCTCACAGAAGAGCTGAGGTTGGAAGGCACCTCTGGAGACCGGCTAGTCCAACCTCCCCTCTCAAAGTGGAGCAGGTTGCTCAGGGGTTTGTTGGTTTGAGTTTTGAGGATCTTCAAGGATGGACCAGGCTTCACTGGGCAACCTGTTCTGGTACCTGACCACTCTCACGATCAAAAAGTTATTTCTTAGACTTAAACAAATTTTCGTGTATTTCCACTTGTGCCCATTGCTTCCTTTCCTGTTACTGAGTGCCACTGATAAGAGTCCAGCTCAGTCGTCTTTATTCTTCCCACCAGGAATTTATGTATACACATTGCGAAAATCCCTTCCTGGGGCTTCTCTTCTCCAGACTAAACAACCCCAGTTATCTCAGCCTCTCCTCCAAGCCCTCAGTCATCTTTGTGGTACTTTGCTGGACTCTCTCTGGCATGTCCTTTTATATTTTTTTTATATATA
>NW_009615675.1:5035-10486 GCF_000690535.1 Cariama cristata | reverse complement strand
CAACGACTCCCGAATCTCTCCCCAGTTGGTAGGGCTCAAAACTTTGCTGGCAGATCCAATGTCGCCCCGGCGCTGCAACCATAGGATGCATTTGCCCATGGGGCCCTTCTTAATCAAACCGCAGGCACCCACCTCTTCAGCCAACGTCTTTAGTACCTTAATCACATGCGCAAGTTCCATTGTTGCCTGTGTGACCGATCACGTCGGGGTCACCACTATGTAGCACCGCTACATGCCAAGGTACCACGAACGGATCACTGGTCAGCCTGGAACAGGGAAGAAACAGGTAACACACATGGTGAGAGCGTCAACTTACTCGTTTGTTGCGCAGCTAATTCCTTTTATACTAACGAAGGTGGGTGGGATTACAAACAAGTCACAGGGAGGAGGTGACTAGCTCTCTATCTTTCCGTGACACCACGAGATCTTCTGAACGCCGCACCCTACACCAAAAATTTATGCCAACTCCTCTGCAATCAAAAAAAGGGAGTGGAACTTGGAGGAGGTCTTAATGATGAATAGGGTTGGTGTTCACTCTAGGTTTGGAAATGTAGCTATTGCAAATATCCGGAATTATGTGTTGCACAAGGAAAACAATTTGTGGCGTAAAACAAGCACAAGGTAAATATGTTCTCAAAAAACTCTAAGAATAGTCTATTTATTCTTAAGAGTTGCTTTCTGGCAGTTTATTTCTGCATCAGTAAAGACATATATTGGACATTGTTTTGCCATAAATGGATTTCCCATTTGAATGATTCTTTTAGGTGTCATTGCTGTTTGCAAGGATGAAATGACACAAGAAAACAAAATTTAAATCTTTTAAAATCTTTCATGGCCTACTAGTGCAGCCCTAGATGCAGTCTCAGTCTCAGAAATTACCAATAGAAATAACCTAAAATCTAAACAAGTCCAAGGAACTTACTGTTTTTAACTACTAGGTATTATGATTAATCTCCAAAGAGGTGAAGAAAAAAACACCTCATCTTTGAGAAAGAATCTCAGTTTTTTGATGAGCAACCATGGCTACTCAGCAATCTGATGCAGATGCAAACAGATCAAACCCTTTCCTGCCACTAGGAAATAGAGATGAAGCTGAAAAAATTAAATGATAATTTAATGATGTATCCTCCAACAATTAGTGTGTTGAGTGCCCATGTTGAATGATTTGTTTTGGTTGTGGCTCTTTTGAGTTTGTTTTGTTTTCCTAACAAGCTGTATTCAATGAAGATGGCAGTTCTTTTTTCTAATTCTGGCAGCATTTTCCATGTATTTTTCAAAATAATACAAAATTAATAGCTTCGACTGAAAAGTAATGAAACTTTAGGAAAATGTCAGTAACTCCAACATATCTAACCAAATTATATATTCATTGTGGCTGATTTAACTTGATTGTTTCTACTGTCACTCCAGTTTTGTGACGTGCCTTATCAACCAATAGTGTTTTATTACACAAAATCAAAATGATGAACTGATGTATAGGGTTTTTTATGTCCAGCAGCATATTCTCTGCGAGATAAGGAAGAAATACTATTTTCAGTGTTTGAAAGAGTCCAAATTTTCTTTCCCTTGTCTTATCTTTTGTTGTTAAGCTGTGTGAACTCAATTGAAAATCTGATTTCCATGAATTGTTTCACTCAAAATACTGTCCTTACACTATATTTAAAACCATTCTTTCACTTTGCAAAGAAATTATTTATTAAAAGAACCAAATCAACTGCTATTTTTCTGTGCCTACTGATTTTTAATTAACTAAGCAATGTTGCCATTTGGTTTTCTAACATAAATAATCAAATGGACAAGAATAAGGAGGCATGTTCAGTGTTCCAACACGTCACAGAGTGACTGTGGAGCTGTGCTACAAGTACTGCTGCAACAGTGAAGTTGCTGTAGCTCTCATGACATTACCTTTATGACACGGAAGGACTGGCTTAAAAATGCTAGTCTTGCTTGTAGGATCTTGTAGATCAGGAATGTATATGGTGATTCCTTGTATTGCCACTGACTGAACACACTTACAGTGCAATTCATGTTAATGCAGCAATGCAGGAAAGTGGTTTTGGTTTTTAAAAGCCACTCAATAAACAGCATGTTCAGGTTACAAGCTCTTGGTTGTTACCCCACTCAAGAAAATCAGTTTGACTCAGTAAGGGGACTTTGCCACAAGTATGACAGGAAAGAAGGTCAGGTGGGACCTGACTGTCTTTAGACACAGATGGAATAGCAGTGCCAATAATTTCTGTCTCAGGTTCTTTTCCATCTGCTCTCCACTTACATACACTGCCTATGTTAGCATGAAAAAGTCACTGCAGAACTGACAATCACTCATAAGACCTGCAGCAGATAAGAGCTCCTGGAACCTAGAATTCTTGCTGCCAGCTTGCCACATCATGCAGAACCATTTCTGTGTAACAGGATCCTCAAAGAAAGATCTTCATAAGAATTCCTCCTGAGAATGGCGACAGTCCCCCCAAAGCTGCTGTGTTCTGGGTAAAATGAAAACAGAGAAAAGCACAAAAACAACTAATGTTTGTGCATATAATTATTAGGTTCTATTCACAAAAATAGGAGTTTATACATTGATTTTTTTATTGGTGCATCCTAAGACCTTGTTAAAAAACGTAACTTGAAGTCACCTATAATTTTTCTTTAACCCCAAGAAAACAACTTATTTTTTCACACGGTAGAGCTTTTTCTGAGGAAATTATGTAGTGATTAGATTGAAACAAAAATAAAAAAATGTGAAAAGACAGTAGAACTGGTCTTAATTACTTTACTGCATGTAGTATGTGATGTAAATTACAGATTATGGGTAGGTCACATAATTTGGTAGGTAGAAAACCCACATTTATTACATTTTAGTATTGATTCAGTTTTAAAGTGAGCATAACGTTTATACAAGTAGGAAATTGTAAGAAAGGCTGTAATTATGCATTATTCTGTGGTCTTTTAATTCTAATTTTTGGCACTTGTGAGTAACTGAGATGTTCTGACATCAGTGGAGGAGCATAATAAAATTATTTCTTTAACAGAGCAGATGAGAGCTTTCTGGTTTGTAATCCATATTTATACAAGGAGAAATGTAGGGCTGGTAGAAATCACATATTTGATCTTATGAAAATTCTTTGGTCAATAACTTGTGTTCTTCATGAGGAGTTTAAGTAAGAAATCTTTGGAAAATTAAAAAGCGTGAGAAATATTTACTCCACCATAACCAATATGGTTAGGTTCTGTTAGCGTGAGACATAGGGTTCTGTTTCTGTTCAGTTCTGAGCCTCCAGGACACAGAATATTTGCACCTTGTGGCAAGTCCCTAAATTCTGGTCCTTCTGCTGTCCAGTGTAGGAACCCCAGAGAACTGCTACCTCTCTTCTGCCCCATGTTTAAGTTTCATTACTGATAAAACCAAGGAAGAGAAGGAGGAGGAAGAAGAGCACAGGAAAACATTGTATTTATCGGAGTCTTGCTCTGACAGGGACTGAGGTGTGAACTGGACATATGGTCATAGCTGGAACATGGTATACTCTCTTGGGACCCATGGTAGAAAAGCAGTCTTTCAAAACACTGCCAAGAGCTAAAGACTTCTGTTTTGTAAACCCCAATTTCCTTTATGGCAGAGACAGGCTTGATTATGATATATCAGGATATTCAGATTTACAGATATGCTTAATTTAAGTTTTTCTAGTCATCTATGGTTAAAAAGGGGTGTTGCATCTGTAATTACTATTGTTTACTTAATGTAGATCTTGAGAAAACATACTTTAGATTTAAGATTTTTCTTTGCTGGAAATGAAACAAGAAACCATTTGGTTCATTGAACATGCAATAGCAGCCCAGGAAAAATGTGGTCGCAGAAAAATGCCTACTCATTGTGAAATCTACATTATAATGTATATAACACCCATGATTGTTCAGTATCTTCACTACCTACAGTTATACTTTAATACCACAAGTTTTCTCAAGAAATCTGTGTTAGATTTGGAACTTTTAGCAAACTGAAACTCAAACGAACCAGAAGCAATTCTGAGAAATCAGTATGTAAGAACTATATAAATATTTGGAAAGAAGATGCTGCTTCAAGAGAAGTGTGACCAGCAGGTTGAGGGAGGTAATTCTGCCCCTCTACTCCGCTCTGGTGAGACCCCACCTGGAGTATTGCATCCAGCTTTGGAGCCCTCAGCACAGGAGAGACATGGACCTGCTGGAGAAGGTACAGAGGCAGGCAACAAAAACGATCCAAGGGCTGGAGCACCTCTTCTATGACGACAGGCTGAGAGAGCTGGGGTTGTTCAACCTGGAGAAGGCTTTGAGGTGACCTCATTGCGGTCTTCCAATACCTGAAGGGGGCCTATATGAGAGATGGGGACAGACTTTTTAGTAGGGTCTGCTGTGACAGGACAAGGGTAATGGTTTTAAACTAAAAGAGGGTAGATTTAAATTTGACATAAGGAAAAAATTTTTTACAATGAGGGTGGTGAAGCACTGGAACAGGTTGCCCAGAGAGGTGGTGGAAGCCCCATCCCTGGAGGCATTCAAGGTCAGGCTGGATGGAGTTCTGAGCAACCTTATCTAGTTGGAGATGTCCCTGCTCACCACAGGGGGGTTGGACTAGATGTCATCTAAAGGTCCCTTCCAGCCCGAATGATTCTATGATTTGATGATTCTATAACATATACTTCTAACCCAGCCAAATCATAGTAAAATTATCTCCCTGGAAATCAGAATTGTAGCAGAAGAGGGTACTAATTTCTGGGGGCAGGATATTAGTAGTCTTTTTTTTATCCTTTTACCTGCCTGCAGACTTACTTACAGAATATGCCTATCATAGCACAAAGAAGAAAAATTGACAACTGAAACTGCCGTCTATTAGGACAATAGACCTTTTAAGGGCAAAGGAATGTTCTGGTAATCTCACTGTCAAGGGGAGACAAGCTGTTTCACCTGAAGTTGTAAACTTATTTGTTATCATAAAGGCTCATTGTAGTTATAAGCTCTGATAGTTTTTTTAAGGCTATCTAGAATTGGAGCAGGTAGTAGATGGAGGGAGGTATTGAGAACTCAACTGGAAAAGGTCATGAGTGACCTGATGTCGCAAGCCGGTCAGAAACCGGATCGAGGTTACATTCGTGTTCTCAGGAACAGAATTAAGACTCAAAACAGAGTCAAGCGCCCAGAGTTTTATTTACTTAACACTCAGGTTCGCGAATGTATAAAAGAGAAAGAGAGAGAAAGCAAAAAAAAAAGTTACAATAGTTACCACCACGGGTCCGAGGCGTTCTGATGCAGTCCGTTCACAGAAAGGCACAGCTGAAAACAAAAACGGAGCAAAGCAGAAGCAACAAAAAGGAGCAACAAGAGTCCGATAGCAATGCAGAAGCAGCAAAAAGGCGGGTGAGAGCTGCACCCGTCGTGTGTGCAGAAGCAACAGAAAGAAAAGTCCAAAAAAGCTGACCT
>NW_009615675.1:0-4739 GCF_000690535.1 Cariama cristata | reverse complement strand
CGGCAGGCGTGGTGGTCTCCGGTGGCCTCCAGCAATGTTGAGACAGTAGAACTGACGGTCCCTTACACCTGACCAAGCTTCAAATCAGTCTCTAACTTTGAAGCTGGTCTGCTATGAGGGGCCAGATGTCCCTTGCAACCCAAATTATTGTATGACTCTACATTACATTGCAATTACATTATACTACATTAACTTACATTATCCTTTCAAGAACAGTACAAAACAAGATTACAGTCAGAATAATCTCCCTCTCATCTATCTTTGTCCTAGACAAATGCTAATCCAGGATATAGTGTTCACCTAACTACTACATGTCCACGATGGAGTTCTTCTGCATAACAGAATC
Source organism: Cariama cristata (assembly GCF_000690535.1). Taxonomy (NCBI): domain Eukaryota; kingdom Metazoa; phylum Chordata; class Aves; order Cariamiformes; family Cariamidae; genus Cariama; species Cariama cristata. The sequence continues at coordinate 4,393 of NW_009615675.1, read as the reverse complement.
GAGCACTGTGTTAAGAGAACTGCAAGTCATTTGCAACTGAAGAATGATACATGTTTCTATCAAAGCCAATATTTTTTAATGCACGTTGCAATAATTAACTTTTTTATGGAGGCAATAATACATTGCTATGAAGCATTGTATGGGTTTGGTTTTTTTCTTTTTCTTCAGAGTAATGCAGGGTAAAATATAAATAACGAGTTATAGCTGTATTGTTTAGCACTTCTGTTTTTTTTACAGGAAAACCAGTTATGCATCACAATTCTTTATTCAGCTCTCAGAAAATTGCATTTTGACTCTATACTCCAATTTTCCATGGTACAGAATTAGACGACGCAACTGGAGATGAGGCTTGATGGAAGACTTGGCTTAGAATGCATTTTTTTCTTACTCTGTAGTGAATAACATAGGTGTATTTTGAAGAAATCACAAGTACGCACGTTAATCACCATAAGAATAAATACTATTATTGTTTAACTTTTAATGTATAAGAAAGCAATACAAAATTTCCCTTTCTTGCATGTGGACTTTGGATATGGGTTGTACTTGATACAAAATTAAATATAGTCAGAATTGCAGTTTCAAATATAAGCATAGATGAGAAACCATTTAATAAAATGTATTTCAATTATTTTGCAGAGTGATTAAATAAATTAACATTTGATCACATAACTTTAAAAATATGCTCTGCATGCCTTTTTGTTGTTGTTCAGAGCACCACACTCAGATTATGTGCTGATACACAGCCACAGTTGTACTGTGATTGTACAGTTACAGACCTGAGTGTAGCTGCTCTGTTTTTTGTAGCTATACTTTCATTTTTTCAAGTATGAGTAAAATACTAGCAAGTGTGTTAGCATGATTATGACCATGTTCTGAAAGGCTGAACTCCTCCTGGAGCTCATATTTAAGTACCATAATATAAAAGTTCTCACCGTCACGACTGTGCTCCAAAGTCTATTATGGAGTGATCTCTTTTTATTGTTTGGAGAGTGTAATTTTGAATTTTGCAGAAATAAATGACCTTTGAGCTAGCTGATTTGATAGGATTCCTTGACAGCATACCTTAATCACACTGTGAAGACAGACCTTTTGTAAAACACTCTCAAAGATGGCTTTTTCAGAAAAAAGTGGTGCCAGTCACCTTTCTAAAACAGCTTAATGATGAACTGTCATATGAAAGAGCTTTTTAAATTACATTCTATATTGAGAAGAGACTCAACTCCAAGCTTCCCACTTTCCTGGAGAAGCCACCAAACACCATGCTAGTGTGGAGATGTAAGGGATACTTTCCATCCACCTCACCGAATCTCTGCTGCTGTGTGCTTGTAAAAACTGTATTAGCCACAGTGCCAGAGTTGAGGCAAAGAGAGTCTGACTTGGAAAACTAGTGATAAGAACATGCATCTGAGGTAAGGCAGATGAATTTAATCTGTTGCTCTTGAACGATTTCAGAAAACACACGGAAGTTGTCAGGGTTGGAACCACAGTCTCAGCTTAACAGATTGCCCTGGTAACAGATTCAAAGTTGAGATTCTGCTTCTGTATTAAATGGAAGGTGTACGCATCACACACATTTAAGGGAAAGCATTGTTTCTGTTCAATTCTTTGAAATGAAAGTAGAGGGTGCTTACCCTCAAAGTGGTCTTTAGATGCTGGATCCACTGAATGGATTGCAGGAGACTGCATTCCCAGATCTTCTGCCCAAGCTCCATATTTGACATTGGAGTTTTTCCCTTTGTTCAAACATTCCTCAGTTTGTATCTTTAGGCAGCTTCTGTATAAGGTGTGGATGAAGCTTAAGCTCACTCTCTTGAGACTTTAAAGCAAATTGACTGGGGAAACCAAAAGGACTGTCCTAGTCCCTCCAGTACTCCACATTAGCGCTTTATGTGCAGTAGCTACCCTGCACATGCATGCCTGCAGTGCCCATCCCAATGGCTATGGTGTGACTGCAACAAGAGTTATTTAACTCTTCTCATAGCACATGATCTCTGGAGGTTAGATATCTAAAAAATGTTACTGAACTTAGCATTACTTAAACATTTTATTGGATATAGCTGCAAATGTCTAGACATGTTTCTCCTCCTGTGCAACAGGCTGCAACCTGAAGTCCAAAAAAACCCAAGTTCCCCTGTTTCGTGCTGCCCCTTGATTTCCACATTGGCAGGACTGAGCCCCTCCTCAAGAAGAAGATGAACTGTTGACTGATTCCTGGGGAGAAGAATAATTAGAGCTCATCATTTTTCCCCAGGTCTCAGTTTTGGGACCAGTTTTGTTTAACAACTTCCTTGACGATTTGGACGAGGTGATCGAGTGCACCCTCAGTAAGTCTACAGATGACATCAAGGTGGGTGGGAGTGTTGATCTGTTGGAGGATAGGAAGGCTCTACAGAGGGATCTGGACAGGCTGGATCGATGGGCTAAGACCAACTGTATGAGATTCAACAAGACCACATGCTGGGCCCTGCACTTCGGTCACAATCCCATGCAACTCTACAGACTTGGGAATGAGTGGCTGGTGAACTGTCTGACAGAAAAAGACCTGGGGGTGTTGGTCAACAGCCGGCTGAACATGAACCAGCAGTGTGCCCAGGTGGCCAAGAAGGCCAACAGCATCCTGGCCTGTATCAGAAACTGTGGTCAGCAGGACTAGGGAAGTGATCATCCCTTTGTACTCTGCGCTGGTGAGGCCGCACCTTGAATACTGTGTTCAGTTTTGGGTCCCTCACTATAAGAAGGTCATTGAGCTGCTGGAGTGTGTCCAGAGAAGAGTGACAAAGTTGGTGAAGAGCCTGGAGAACAAGTCTTACGAGGAGTGGCTGAGGGAGTTGATGTTGTTTAGTCTGGAGAAAAGGAGGCTGAGAGGAGACCTTATTACCCTCTACAACTACCTCAAAGGAGATTGTAGTGAGGTGGGGGTTGGTCTCTTCTCCCCAGTAACTAGCGATAGGACAAGAGGAAACGGCCTCAAGTTGCACCAGGGGAGGTTCAGGTTGGATATTAGGAAGAACTTCTTCACTGTTAGAGTCGTTAGGCATTGGAATGGGCTCCCCAGGGAGGTGGTGGAGTCACCGTCCCTGGAGGTGTTCAAAAAACATTTAGATGTGGCGTTTCAAGACATGGATTAGTGGGTTTAGTGGGTTTAGCGGGCATGGTGGCATCGGATATACGGTTGGACTTGATGATCTTTGAGGTCTCTTCCAATCTTAATAATTCTATGATTCTATGATTCTATGATATAACTGTCCCTAGTTAAACTGAATCCATGACCAGAAAAGTGCAATGAGGAAAGGAAGTTGTATGATAGTGACATGTAATAAACAGCCAGTAATAACTAAAACTAAGAGTGCTTAACACTATATTTTGTGATAGCTTAATTTTACTTAATGAAGGAAAATGAAGTGATAGTAAAATTTCACTGAACATTGTGGTGTTTTAGATCTTTCCAGAATTCGGAATTTACAGAATGTGCACAGACTTAATCTGTTCCCGGTACAATGTAAATTTCCAGGCTTGCTGACCTGCTGAAACAATGAATGTGCTAGGAGAAAGAAAATAGGACGGTTATGTTAGCTAGGTAACTGTTCTCTAAACTAAATTTAACAGTCAAAATATTAGTGATTATTCTCACCTCACTGCCTACATGAAGACCTGCATGGAGCTAAGCCTAGGATGGGTAAGGAGATGACCAAAAGCTTATGGCTCAGGATTAAAGGGAGGGCAGCGACAGGTAACATTATAGTGGGGATCTGCTACAGGTCACCTGACCAGGAAGCCCTCTATAGACAGATAGGAGTAACCTCACGTTCACAAGCTCTGGTTCTCATGGCGGACCTCAACAACCCCCATATCTGTTGGAGGGACAACAGAGCAGGGCATGAGCAATCCAGGAGGTTCATGGAATGCATTGATGATAACTTCCTTCTCAAAATGACGGAGGAGCCAATGAGAAGAGGTGCTATGCTGGACCTTGTTGTTACCAACAAGGAGGAGCTGGTGGGGAATGTGAAGCTCAAGGGCAGCCTTAGCTGCAGTGACCATGAAATGGTGGAGTTCAAGATTCTTAGGGTAGTGAGAAGGGTGCACAACAAGCTCACTACCCTGACCTTCAGGAGAGCAGACTTTGGCCTCTTCAGGGAGCTGCTTGGTAGACTACCATGGGATAAAGCCCTGAAGGGAAGAGAAGCCCAACAAAGCTAGTTGATATTCAGGGATCACCTCTTCCAAGCTCACGAGTGATGCATCCCAACAAGAGAAGTCAGGCAAAAATGCCAGGAGGCCTGCATGGATGAACAAGGAGCTGCTGGACAAAAACCACAAAAAGGAAGCCTACAAAGTGTAGAAGCAAGGACAGGTAGCCTGGAAGGAGTACAGAGAAATTGTCTGAGTAGCC
>NW_009615674.1:38354-50424 GCF_000690535.1 Cariama cristata | reverse complement strand
TTGCCAGCTGGGGTTAAACCATGACAACAGTATAAATGGATAATCCACATAAGTGCTCTTATCAGAAGCCTTTGACTCTTTGTAGTGATCTCAGTAGGCTACAATTTTTCTACCAAAACCTCAGTGATCGCATTAACAATAAGAAAACCAGTTAATACTGGGTTATGAAATTATATGCACGTATATTTAATTTTCAGTTTGCCTCTGTTGTGGTTAGTTTTGTGCATAATTTTGTGGATCTTTCTGCTCATTATTTTCAAAACCTGAGGGAGCGTTTAACAATAGACTTGTACTCAGACTTAGCTGTGGAAGATAGACTTAAAGAAACAAACTGTCTCATATAAAGTATTGAGCAAAAATACGCAACAGTGACATGGCGTCTATTCGTCTTTTAGAAAAATAAAGAATCTTGAAAAACAGAGAGTAAAATATATAAAGTCTCATTTCAGAACTGTAAAGAAATTTAATGCTAATACAATGAACTATCTTAAAGATTAATTATATTTTATTTCTTTTCTATGATCAATCAAAACAGAAGGAAAAACATTCTTTTGACGGTTATTCCACTGAAGCCATTTCTACTATTACAAAGTTTTCCTCCAGAATTAACAAAGAAAAACATATTTCAGCAAATGACTGAGGAAATCGTATTGCATCGTCGGCTAATCGGATTTGAATGCAAGCTGAGGCACATCCCTGACGATTTGGCTGTTCCCTAGAGTTTACTGCGTGGTCAATGTTGGTAAGATCGCTTTTGCTTCCTACTGCCTCCTACCTTTGACCATGTAGTATGCTACTGGAGGAGAAACTCCACATTCGGTGTTGCCAGTTCACATTTGTGTCATTATTTTCTTTACTGGGGAGGTAACATGAGAACTGCTATGATGCTCAAGGAAAGGGGAACAGCTTGTCATTTTTGAATGCTTAGAAGCTGTATTACTATGCATCATAACATGGTGTTTTTGTTTCCGTAATATCAGTGGTACGTGAGATGCCAAAAATCACATGCTGAAGGAGCACAGTAACTTAAACCAGTCTTCTGTAGCCCTGGGGAGTGCTCCAGCTGCAAGCTGTTGGGTGTTCAGCAGTGTAAGATGTCTTGGTCTGTCCCACAGGAATCATTCCACCCCACAGCCGCAATGACTTCAGCCTTAGTCTCTTATGCATTGCTGTGTTATGGGGCTACGGACCCATTATGGTGAAAAATGTTTTATTGTTAAAAAAAACCCTAAGAGCTCCAAAGAGGAAATCTCCAAAGTGTTCATGCTGGAATAAGCAAATCCTGCTGTCTAGGAGATGCCTTCATGAGGTATAAGATTAAAGATTAACTCCTTTCTCTAAATCATGGACAGAGCAGTAATTGCTTTGGAAAGCAGATAGTCTCTTTCCTTTTCAAAAGTCTTGGCTTACTTCAGTGGAACAAAAGAATACATCAATTTTTAAAACTTTTTTTGTGGTGCGCAGGGAAAAAGGAAAAAAAAACTAAGCATGGATAGCAAAGCAATCTCTTTCCTGGAACTGTTTTTCATGTTGGAAAGGTGAAACTTTATGAAGCTGAGGAAATATAGCCTGTTTATATGCCCTTTAGTTCGTGAGGCTTGCTGTGAATAGGTAGATAACACATTTCCTTGTGCAGCTCTTTACCTGCTAACTCTGCCCACTAACATGGATTTGAGCATGCCAAAGGTCTGCCTCCAGCTCTTGGCAATATCATTTTGTGAAAAGGAATGCAGGGCTGATGAAACAGGTATTGGGACTGATACCCAAAGACACAACAATGGCAGTTGTGAGATTCCCTTTACTGTTTCAACTACATGCCTTACTCTTTTTCTGGCACAGCCACAGTCATAAAAATCTTATGGAGGCTCCATTTCAATTCAGTATTTGGCCTGCTGAGAATGTCAATTAAAGTCAATTGCAGTGGAATTTTTAGTTTGGGGAGCTATATGCAAGAAATGTATTGAAACAACTAATGCATTTTATTAGAGCAAGAAAAATCTAATCTTGTGTGATGCACTCTGCCATCACTTTGCTGTGCTATGACTGCAAGATGAAGTTTCAGATCTGTCTTGCTCCTGACCTGGGCTTAGTCTGAACATTCGGTATAAATGTGTGTAAAACTCCATATCTCATTACTAGTCTCTTGGGTTTTCCCTAAACAAATACAGAGGATTAAAATGCAAGTTCATTAGGTTAAAGTGCTTAATTATCTTAAAACTCTTAGTGTTAGAGTCAGATGTCAGGATGTGATTGGCACTGCAGGGAGGCTCTGTAAGGAGCAAAATGGAAATAGCCGTTGTCCTAGTATAGTTAAAATGCTATAAATATGTAAATAAGGACACAAATATGGGTCTAGATACATATGCAATATTTCTCAACTCTCAAATGAAATAATTAGCATAAGTTATTTTGATGTATCCCTATCTCTGGTCCTTAATTATATCAATGCTACATTATTTAATATTCCATGACAAGTTGTCATAATCACATTACTTTCAGTCTTGTTTATTGCCTTCTCTACTTATTAAAGTGCCTTTTATTTGTGTGTATAGGAAAAATTGATATAATTTATTATTGACTTTTAATGCACCAAGTTATACAGTTCTGTGACTCCACCACAAGGTGTGATATAACGATGAATTTGAACTTACAAAGATTACTTTAAAATGATTAATGAGCTACCACCCAGGGAAGAAATGGAAATGCTATGCCTTACCATATGACGACAACAGTTGTGTTAAAGCAGTTAAGGGATCGGTATTTTCATCTTCCTCATTTCATTGGCTTTCTTTATTGCCCAAGAAGAGCTGGTGTATAGAAAAGACAGCAGAAGCTGATTTCAAGGTAAGAAAGACCTATGATCAGTGTGCTGTAAGGTTTCTTTACTAGGAGTGTATGGGAAGAAATGGAGCTTGATGGTTTTCACTGCACTGTTTGCAATTCAGTCCCTCCAGTAAGAGGAAAGGATCTTTCAAACTACCAAAATCCACATTCAGTTTCATTATTCTCTTCATGTTCTTGAAAAAGAACAAGAATCCAACTACTTAACAGCAGTAAACAGGAAACGAAATTGAAAATGATCATTAGATTAATCTTGAGCTTGCATGTCCATGAAATTCTTTTATCTGGCTATTCTTAGATTCAGGGGCAGCTGAGTCAGCCAGTAGCTATATTTCTTCTGTGTTAGGGCTCTTTTTTCCAGGTTGTTTTTCGTGTTGTGTTTTTTTGTTTTGGTTCCCCCCCACCACCCCCCACATAAGGATTTTATTCTTAAGGTGTGGTTATTTTCTCTTAAGAACTTGAAGTACTATGTTTTCTAACCCAAGATGAAACCTGCCACATAGTACTGCATTGAGAGGTTCCTAGCAGATGCAGTTCCAGGTGTGTAAGTGGTTGTGGTTTACAAAGACCGAGGCAACGGGAACTAAGTGTGCCTTTGGTAGATGTGGAAGTGCCTATTGCAAACTTTAGTTTGTGCCAGGCAGTGCTGCATAACACTTTGATGTGATTTTGAGATGAAGCATCTCTTTGGATGCCCAGTGTGTTAAACAATATTCATGATGGTTCGGCTCCGCTGAGGCTGAGGTATTTAATCTGCAGCTTGCTGCAGGGCTTTGAGACCTCTTAACAGGGTGAGGTTCGGGGAGTAGTCTTCCAGCCTATTTCAGTCCCAAGTGTGACAGCTTTGCTGTAGGAATATTTCACTTGCATGTTTCTCTCTCTCTTAAATGAGACTGTAATCAGATTTTTTTACATGGCATCGAAATGGTTCTGTAAATAGCTAGGGCAAAATCTCACCCCAGGGAAGGAAGTAGCAATGCTGTTGGAGGGAATAACAGTTGAAAGCAAGTATTTGGGCAGGTGGTCTCCAGGGCAGAATTCAGAAGGCAGAGCTGAACGTGATCATGCTCCCTTATACAAGTCACCTGCATCCACATGTGTGTTTTTCCAGAAACATAGAAGAATCATCCATTGAACAGAGGCTGCAGCAGTGTGCATTTAATCCTTTGGGTAATAACGACTCTGTATAGAAATATGTTGAAAGTTAAAAATATTCCTGGTAGGAAGACCTTTTCTTCTTTTTTTTCTATAATATTACTGTCTCTATGTCCAGAAAAATAGAACAACAAAACATTTTCTCTCAAAATCTGTGTTTGGAAGAAAATCTAACTGAAGGCAGAGATTGCAAGTTGAATTCTGTCATCGATACCTTGTAGTTAGTGCTTCCTAAAAGCGTTTTTTAAATATTTTAAAAGGTAACTTTGAAGATGTGAAAAGACATCCCATGTTGCTTTTTTCTCATTTGTCCTCAGCATTTTTGATTGCTTCTAACTTTGTTCAGGTTTCAGTTTCTGCTCTGAGACCCTGTATCCTCAAGTTCTATCTTGCATTGAGGAGTGCCTGAATTTTCTATCACTGATCCTAAAGTGTGTTCATGCAGACACACCGCTGTAAATGTATTAACCTTTGGGTTTCTGTGGATGTTTATACTTTTACTCTCTTCCTCTTATGGGAGGAAAGGAAAAAACAGAAAAGTACAAGCAGTGAGATGGTTAACTGACTTCAAGACAGATGTTCATGTTGCTCTAATTTTGACAAAAGTACATTGGCTTCCTGTGAAGCAAAGGATTGATTTTTAAACATAGTATTTGCAGACCAAGCACTATGTGGCTCAAGTCCAGCTCTCTTGAAAGACTTATTAACAGCCTCTCACATTCTCTTTGTTCTTTTGAAAATCATCAACTGCTTCAGACACCTACTGTAGCTTCCTGTGGTTTATATACTAGCATTCTTTTAATGGTCGCTTCTCTTATCTATTGAACACTTATGCTTTAATTTTAAATGGTTTTAGAACATTTTTAAACTGTTCTTCATTAGTTAATTGCAAGAAATCACAATTTTTTTCTATAAGCAACAATTTACTTACAATTTCTTAGATTATGCTTTTCTATTGGACATTAGATTTTGTCTTCTATCTCCAAAACATACTTTTAAGAAATCTTTTCCAAATCAGGTTTTTAAAATGATTATGAATAGTATTATTAGTATTTTTCTTTTGTTACCTATCATTTTATTTCTTTATATTTTATTTATTATTACTAGTTTACTTGTGAACAGGTTTGCACAATTATCAGGCATTTTAGTATTAATATTTACCATCTTGATCTGATACATACCATAGCTTTATGACTAATAGTAAAGGAAAAATCAGGAACAGGTTTTATGGGTTACAGTAGGCCCTTGCAAAGTGAGACTTGGACTCGCCTTCCAGTACAGAGAGTGACTGACACTTTCTTTGGTCACAGGGCAAGTCAAGTTGCACATCTGAGACAGTAGGATCAGGCCTGTTAAGAAGCTATTCTAGAGATAATATTTAAACCAGCCTTGTTTTTAACAGGACGTTGAATGTCATAGGAGTATGTGTCTATTTCTGTACACATTTGTATGTATTTGTGTATATACAGATGTATGTGAAAGGACCTAGAAGTCAATCTGCTTTCACTATGAATGCTACTGTATGTTTGCCCTCAAATGCTCAACAGTTTATAAGCAAACTTTATGATAGCAATGATATTATAGACATGCAAGAATAGGTCTAAGCCTTAGAATAAGAAATTTCTATGTATTTGCATATTTGGTTATAAATCTATTGCTTATTTATTTATATATTTGCAAATGTATTTGTGTATTTATATGTAAAAGAAATTCTTCTTTTCCTTGAATCTTCATGTGTGCTAAATGTGTGCAACCGCCATCAACTGCAACAGTGTAAACACAGAATAAGTCCATTTAGCTTTCTATTTCCATTTCCCAAATGCACATATTATCCCAGTAAATGATTCATTTAATATTTTCCAAAGTTAAATCTGTAATTGAGTAAATTAAAAGGACGTTTGGTCTCACATAAAAACTGAGGCAAAACCTAGTAACAAAACAAAACATTCAGCTTTCTATCATTAATTTCCAGACTTTCTTGTTTTGCATTAAAAATATGGTAAAAACAATAAAACATTTCAATTGCATTCACTTCTTATTCACTCCCATATACAGGATTCCTTATGTTATCACTTGTAACATGTTTTAAGCAAATTGACTGTAGTTTACAGATCCTGAGAATCAGCCTTGGGAAAGGGGTCGCCTACAGGAAAACATAAGGTGTGTCATGTTGCCATTCTCTTTCAAATCCAGTGATACTAGCTAATGTCTTATTAAAACATCCTCCAAAATACAACTGTTCTTATCCAGAAGAATGAAGTGATGTTAAAATTTCAGAGCAATCTACCATGTTTTCCTAAATAGTTTTCCTAGGAGATATGCAACTGGACAATATTTTTACCTGATTCTTTTTTTTTTTTTTTTTTTGATTTCCGTACATAGCGTTGTAGAACATGAAGAAAAAGTGTCTGTGAAACAGAAAACTGTCATGAACTATCCTTTGGAGCCTTTATCCAAGACTCCAATGATGGTTTCAGAAAGAAAGATGTTCTCAGGGTGATTTATTCTCTCTCTCTCTCTTCCGCACCCCCCTCCCCATTTTTCTTTCAGAAAGTAACTTTTCTTCTTTATAACCAGTGAAATTGATCCCATTTTATCACAATTTAGATCTTCTAATTCCCTGCAGCAGACGCAATCTGCAGTGTGTTATGTTTGACGTACTTGAGTCAGAGCTTAAAACTTTCGTCCCTGTTTAAGAAGGCAAAAAAAATCTGCTGGCATAAATTGACTGAACCTTACTGTCTGGGTGAAAATGTCACTCCTTTAAAACTGAGTAACATCAATGTGCAAAATACCACCATGATGGACTGTAATAGAACAAAATGTTCCTAGAGTTCCTAGCTTTTTTATCAGTTTTATTGCTTTTCATCTCTTATTGAATTGCAAAATGCTTCATATAACCCAGATTATTTATTCAGAATGCTGTGAGAATGTGTTTCAAAGCAGGGTTTATTATATTTAATTTTATTATTCTACAGTAAATGTATAAAGGCTTGAAAATAAATAGTAGGAGAGGCATGGACAAATGCCACAGATGTTTTACAAATCAGAACCATTACGCTTACGCTTATGTTGAAATGGGAATCGAGAAGGGAAAGGCCAGTTATGATTCAGCCTATAAACAGTTTTTAGTGGTGAGTAATCATTAAAAAAAATAGGCATAATTTTCATACCAGTGCTGTTAACCATCCTTCTCTCAGGGAAAATTACATAGGAAATTTAAGTCTCCTTTAAAGTATGATGGGATGTATGGCACCCTTTTTTCTACCATCTAATGAGGCTTTCCAAAGATCATAATGTTGGGGAATATTAGAAGTATGGATAAAGCACATTTAAGCATGTATTTACAGTAAAGGATAAAGATGGCAAAACGGAGATTGATTCACACAGTAAAAAGCATGAGCTTTGACTAGGGAGGTATTTCTGCAGGGTATGGAGTGGCCACAGCTCTGTCAAAATTTGTCACCTGCAGAAAATCACACTTTGCAAGTTTTCAAAGAAGTAGAACACTTTTTGCCCTGCAGCTTTTTTCTTTCATGAGGAAGAGACCTTTTCCTGAAGCACAGATCATTTTTGTGTGTGAATACTTGTTAAAAGTAAGACATCCCCCAACACTTACATCGCAGGGCTAGGCAGATAAAGATTCAGGCATCTACTGGCTGAGTGCTGCAACTTCTACGTTTTAGGTACTTGGACTTAATGGTACCTGAAGTTGAGAATTAAGCGACTAAGCAGTGTAGCCCAGATAGATTCATGATGGGTAGGTCTATGTGCAGGTCTTGGGCACCACAGTCAGATTGCGCCCTCAGTAACATCTGCTGCTCAATGCTGGATCCAGGATCACCAGGATACAGGATCCTAGAGAAAGTAAATCCTTGACCAGAGTCACTAGTCGTGAACAGAGCTGTTATTTTGCTCATATGGCCTAGACCTGCCATCCTCATAAGCTGAGAAAGACAGAAAAAATAAAAGAAAAAAACCCCTGAAGTGTTCTTTACCCTCTCTCTGGGCACCTGAGTCAGGACTGATCCCAGCCCTCTCCATGTGATACCCACAGCTACAACCATGTATCACATTTCCTTTTAAAATGAGACCACTATTAAGAAAATGTGGTGGTTGTGATAATAAACATACCTATTTTATGCATGTAAAGTAGTCTTTCTCTGATTTTATAATGGTTAGAGTATTTGCTCAGGAAGTGGAAAGTTATTTATCCTAGAGTTCCCCTGCCCCATTTCTAGTTTCAGAGTTGTTCCAGCAAGCAGGGGACAAGTCAGGCTGGAGGAATGGGGACATTCCCTGTCCCCTTTGGTGCCAGAAAGAGATCTGTCAACCCAAACACAATTTCCAGTCAGTGTTCAGCATACTTGGGAGGAAGGATTTTTGGAAGCCAGTGGCTAAAATCCACCTGCTTTGCACTGCCTAATGAGATTTCACCCCCTGCCACCCCCAACCCATGAAACATGTTATTGTTTTACAGAAGCTCAATCACAAATACAGGTGTTGCATGCTGATTTCTTGGGAGAGAGTATGACTCCTCCCAATAAATATTTCTTAGTGAATGATTATAGTGGATTCTGAAGAGCTATATAAGCTTTATGTTTTACTTTGAATTTCAGTAACTACTGTGATACAAATATGAATCTCATAGGCAGTTTATAGGCATATATCTCTTTTTGATCTCTCAAGACATAAATAGACATTATAAAATAATTTCAGCTTGCTAAACACAAGTCTTGCTTAGCTGATATCATTGTGAAGAAAAAGCAAATCGGAAAGCTTCTGAACAAAAATTGAAGGGTCATATACTCCAAGTATTTATACATATATGTACAGATGTGTATACTATATTTATAAATGGAGGAAAACATGGATTATTTTTCTTATAACATTTTTATTACCTCATATTAATTTTGTAGTGCAATGTGTTGAGCTCTGAATTCCTAAGCGTCTACGTCCATGAGGCGGGAGAAGCATTTGGAGAAAAAAACAGTTCCTCAATGTAATTCTTTATGAACAGAGTTTTTGTGGGTAACATCATCTTCTCTCAAGTAAAAAAAGAGAGATTGCAAGATGAACAGATGTTGCAAAAATTGCTCCAGACTAGAAGATAATAAAATACACAGTAATGTCCCATCAAATTTGTTGGTTTTGTACTAAAGTAGGAAGACTTGGAGTGGTATCAGAGTACAGAAATAAATGGGAAATAAGGCAAACAAAATATTTAGCTAACTTTCGGAAAACTAATTTTAATTTGAATCTCTTGAGAGCAGAATAGATAGGAAGTCAAGTATAACCATAGGAATTAGCATGATACGAGACATATAGAATGAATAAAGCATAGAATTAGCATACAGACATTTTCCAAGCTCAGGGAAGCTGCACCAGCAGCAAAGTGCTGGATGACAGGAAAAACCCTGTAGGAGAATGAGGTGAATGCTTCTTACAACAGTTTCAGAAGACAGAATACAAGGAGAGAGAAATAAACCAGCACAGGATTCAGGGATTTGTCCCCAAAACCTTCTGAGGTCACTGGCATTGTTTTCCCCACCATTTTGAGACCTTCATCAGAGCTCCCTATCTCTGAATTGAAGGCATTGGCAGCGAGGGGAGGTTATTTCCCCTGACAGGATTGACATTATGGAAGTTGTACTGAGTAAGCTATTTCCAGCATAAATAGAGAATTCTTGCTCTTTCATACAGGAGACAAGAGATATCAATTGCAGCACCATGTGCAATTCTTGTTGCCTCTGTTCAGGAAGATTAAGTGAAAATGTAACAGAATGATTGAGGAAGTGGGAGCCTTGCTTACGGGGCGATGAAAGGACCTAGCAAAATAAAAGCAATGTTTAAAGTTATAAAAGACAAGCATGGAGCAGGGGAAAACTCTTCTCAGCTAACAGATAACACTTGTCAAAGGACAAATGGAGATAACCTCAGCATATATGAATTTATACGGAAAATTAAAAGCAGCTTTCAAACCCTCAGAGCAATGAGACAGGAAAAAATAGGTGCTGGGAATTTAACTGGCTGCAATATTAATTCTGTTGCAGGACTGCAGAAGGGACTGTTTGATGTACTGGCTCAAAACAGCAGAAGGTTCCTTCCAGTCTGTTTCTTGTTTTCTTGAGCAGAGTGTTTCAGCTAAATACTTTGGAAATCAGTGTTTCATCTTTCAGCAAAAGTGTTTGTGTTTACCTTCTCAGAAGTTGAAATATATACATTTACGTTTAAGTGTGTAGGCTTTAACCACTTTCATGTAAATAGATCAATGCACTAAACATAGTTTATGTGGCACTAATAAACATACTTTCTTTGCATGGATTACAAGCACATTCTGTAAGCAGATTTTCAAAACATTCAATGGGTGTTTAAAGGCTATTTTCAGTAGAATTTGCATTCTCTAAAATAACCTGTTATTCAAATGTAGACTTTAAGTAAATCCTATTTTTATAGGTTGTTAGTATTGTCACTGCTAACTAAGGTAGTAACAAAGATCACCAAGGGTTTTTTAAATATTCACATAATTTCTTTCTACTGAAATGTTAGTTGAATAACAAGGCTACTAACATAACCGCTCTCTTCCAAAGTTGTTAATTCTGCCCAATATATTTGCGATTTCATTGGGATGTTGTTGATTACAATGGTTACAAATTAATTTATGCGTTGCAATGAATTTTAATCACAGGGAATTGCAATGACAACTATATTACTGATGCACTGTCTTTCCATAAGGCTTTTCATTCAACTTTAATAATGTAACCACATTCTTTAAATAAACAAATGTATTTTCAATTATAAACATTAAAGTGATAGGTATGGGAGAAAAGGAATATTGCTATTGCATATTTGATTATACAAGCAGAAGGTCAAACCTTCATTATCACTATAATCTCTTTGGGAATTTGAGAGAGACTATGTTACTAGTAAGATAATTAACGTTACAAAAAGATTTATGTATTTTTAGGTTGATTTTTCTTCTGACAATTTATTTTCATACCTAACACTATGGAAAATGACTTGTCATGTTTAATGTTTCAACACATTTTTATTATATATATTTTTGTTTTCTTAACGAGGCTGTAACAAGATAGAAATGGAACAACAGTCAGTTAATGCTTTTAAGTATTAAGGCTGGACTGCAAATGAATTCGGTTTTCTGGAAACAGTATAAAAATTTTAAAGTCATTGTTGAAACTCTGGTTTTGAAAGTCTTAAGAGCATAATGGAAGCAGAAAATTAATTTTTCTACAGTAACCTTAATTCTCCATACTTAGGGATTTCTCCAGGTGTTGTTTTTCTTGCACAGCTTTATGCCTTTGTTTACTCACATTTTTAGTCTGTATTTACATGGCCTTTGTTGTTTAAGTGCTCAAGTTAACAAACACCTGACAGCTGTACAGTAGGTATTGCAAACCCCAGAAACACGTCCCGTAGTGCACATCCATCAAACTGGCACCTGAAGAACACTGGGAAGGATTCTGTGTCTTAATGAAACTTTGACAACAGTGGAAGTGCCTTCAGAGCTTTGTCCTCAAGTGTAACATGGGAAAAGTAAACAGATTGGTTCCCTTTCTAATTTATCATTTGTCAGGCTTTCAGGTATATATACTTTAATTTTTCATTGTCTGATATTCCGGACTTAATTTCCACAATATGTTATGTCAAAACAAGAATAAATCATTATAAGGGAGCAGAAATATCTTTTTATAGGAATAATATAAAAGAGTGGACTTTTTTTTTTTTTTTAATTTGGGCAGCTATGGCTATTTAATTTCATATGTCTTTTAGTTTTCTAAGTATATAGGCTGGGTTAAGTAAAATCACAGAAATCAATTGCTAATTTTGTTTTTGTTACTGTATTTTCAAAATATTTATAAATTTATGCAACCTACAATTTCAGATTATTTTAATTCTTAAAAAAAAGTCTTCTTATGACACTGTATTTCATCGTGACACACATTTAAAAGGTACAAAAGTTCTGAAAAAGAATGAAAAAATCTTCAGTCTGGTGAAAAACCTGAGAGTCTCACCAAACTAAGAAGTAAAATAACTATGATGTTTTCTTCCCCCC